>NW_010308245.1:5754-17525 GCF_000700745.2 Antrostomus carolinensis
ATCTGTAGTCATAAAACGTCCAACTGAATACCAAAACACCACTTCCCTCCTCATACTGTTTCTCACTAGCAGTAAAAATCCTTTACATTCACATTACTTTGCAGCAGAAAGGTTCATTCCTTGCTCACATCACTGGTCAGCACTTTCTGTCATTTACAGATGACACTTGTCGAGACAGAACAGCACAAAACCTCATACAGAAATGAGCAGAGACAGCAAAGACTATGGCCATGTATTGGGAAATTCCCTTGATAACCAGAGAGCTCTCTTCTAAGGGGAGATCAAAGTACCTACAAAAAAAAACAGTTTAAAGGAAGCAAGTGCTCCATCTTTGGTACTTCATTTCTAATACCATGCAGTTTTGACCCTGAATGCAGAGTCAAAACTGAACAAGGTACCACACTGAGGAACAGCTTTCCCTTACGCAGCCAGTTAACACTCTGGCCTCACCAAACACAGTGGTGATGACTGACTTGCAAGGTGCACCTCAGGAGGTACCAGTGCACTTCCTTGGAATCCAGGTCTGCTGAGTGCAGGTGTTAGATCTCTCTCTCCTGAGAAGTGTTTTCTGCTCCTTCCAGAGAGGATCCCTGGCGAGTGGCAAAGATGGTGAAATCTTACCTCCAGCAGCACAACATCCCTCAGCGTGAGGTGGTGGACACTACTGGTCTGAACCAATCTCACCTCTCACAACACCTCAACAAGGGCACTCCCATGAAGACCCAAAAAAGGGCAGCCCTCTACACCTGGTATGTCCGCAAGCAGCGAGAGGTGGCCCAGCGTAAGTATGGCAACAACTCTTCGCCTGTCTCAATTTCAAAGGCCTCTGCTCTCCCTTGCTAATCCTTAATCCCTGTTTTTATCAAGGAAAAATGGAAGGAAAAGCCACTTTTAGCAGGAAGCTTAGAGAAGTCTAGGTCAGTATTCAGTGGTGAGGTGAACCAAACAGTACACAGAAAGCAGTCTGCAGTCACCCACCCCACCCTCTGGCTAAAGAGGAGCAAATTAATACTCTTCATTTGCAATTAGAGTTCTACACCTATCCTCAGACTAAAGCAGTGTAGTGGACAGATAACAGAGACAGAATTTCTGCCTGAGAACTATGCTTTTGCAATTTCAGCTAAAGCAACAGTTCCTCTACCTGCAAAAAAAACAGCAGGCTACTGTACTCACTGTGAAAAGCCACTGTGGGCTCTCATCTTGCACCCTCTAAGCCCGTTCATTACAGGCACTCACTGTGAACTCATCCCTGCAGCATGCACTTGTACATATATAAGCCTGTCTGGAACCTGTCTTAATTTTGTTTTGGTGGGGTGCAAGTAAAAAGACATTTGGCCTTTGGATGGTTTTGGAAAGCAGGACTCCAGTCATGCTTACTCTACACTCAGCTGCATTTGCATTCACTACTCCAAGGTGGGAGCAGAAATGCAACGCATGTAAGAGAAAGGACAGCTAAATATGGTCCTGCTAGGAACATCTGATCAGTTTAGCAGATTAGGGAACTTTATTTCCACTGCATTTAGATTCAGCTCTCCTTGTATGAGATATTCCCCAAGGGTAAGCTGCACTGGGCCTGCTAGGCACCCAAACAGACAGAACTATTAGAAATGCTTCCAGAAAGCAAATTCCCTTGCCCCTTTGTGCCTGCAGAATTCACACACGCTGGCCAGGGTATCCTGACAGAGGAGCCCATGGGAGATGACCCACCCACCAAGAAGGGAAGAAGAAACCGCTTTAAGTGGGGTCCTGCCTCACAACAGATCCTGTTCCAAGCCTATGAGAGACAGAAAAACCCCAGCAAAGAAGAGAGAGAGGCACTGGTGGAAGAGTGCAACAGGTAAGGATGGGTGTCTGGCTTTGAGGAAGAGGGGCACAGCAGGGCCTCTCTGTGTTCTCAGTGTTTGCTATTGCCTACGAGAGACAAGCTAATGGCACAGCAGTGGATGTCACCACTGACAGCAGCCCTGTCTGAATGAAATGCCCTAATTGAGCACTCACTGTCCACAGATGATCAGTGATGCCTCATATCTTGCTGTACCTGGCAGGATCCTTCCACACAGTGTGCCAGACCACAGCCACTTCAGGGCTGCACACTTACTCTGTCGCTCTGGCTAATCCCGGCTCAGCAAGGCTCTTCCTGTGCTTTCCCCCAACAGAGCAGAGTGTATTCAGAGAGGTGTTTCCCCATCTCAGGCCCAGGGACTGGGCTCGAACCTGGTGACAGAGGTCAGAGTTTACAACTGGTTTGCCAATCGCAGGAAGGAGGAGGCTTTCCGGCACAAGCTGGCCATGGACACCTTCAGCGGACCACAGCCCACCTCTGCTCCTCCTCTAACTCCTCACAACTCTTCCTCCCTCCAGCCACCATCTGCTCTCTCACCCAGCAAAGTTCACGGTAAGAAACAACTAGAGAGAGATCTGAAAGAGACAACAGTGAACCTACCCAAAGTCAGTCACCAAAACTGTCTCCCAAGTCCAGCTGTTTAGGAGGTGAATCTATAGACAGCAAAAGCAGACTTGCTACAAGGGAAGAGCACCGATGACAAAGAGACCATGTCTCCAAGTGAGGAGAGTGGCTAGAATAGCAAAGGTGACAAAGCTCAGTCACAAAACTTTCAGCCAAATCTCCTCACATACTCTTTGACACCCTGCACTCCCTCATGGCTGGCAGGCAGTAATCCCCTTTCAAGGAGTCATCCACTGGGGCCATCACAAGTCAGTTCCGTACCCTTTCACTCACGTGTGTGCCTCCTACTCTTTCCAATACGTATCTGCACCCTCAGACTCTGTGACTGAGTTTTCAGGCATCAGGAAAGTTCATTCTCCATCCAAAAAGAGCAGAGCTCTTTCAGCTTCATAGGCCAGAGCTGGCAATTGCTCTCACTCTGGGAAGAGAGGATCTCACTGAGACTCTCTCCTCTCTAGTTTCTAGTGAGCCTTGCTTGCTCCCTGCAGCGCGCACAGACATACCTTAAAGTCAGTATTTGAGGAAGCAGTTGCACCAAGTCACAGAGGAAAGCCAGGGCAGGGTGGCAAGAAAGCCTGTTCTACAGGTTCCCCTACTACCCACCTGGTCTCTGCCTCAAACATCTAAAGGCAAGCGTCTGCAAAGGAAACTGAACTTAGCACTTGCCAAAGTTTCTCATTTTTGACAATCAGTTTCCCTCCTGTTGTGATGCAGGAGTGAGGTACAACCAGCAGCCAGCCAGCGAGGCAGAGTCCTCCAGTAGCAACCACCATGGGAACAGCTCCATGGTGACCACCCAAACCATCCTGCATCAAGTTTCTCCCCCTGGACTGGAGCCCAGCCAGAACCTACTGAGCACAGACACTAAGCTGGTAAGTGATGTACACTTAAGTTCTGGTGACTGGAATATGTCAGGTCCTCTGCCTATGGTCACAATATGGGCTATTCAGCAGTAGTTTTTCCTAGAATACTCTTAAAATCACCTTCTTACAGAGATAATATGTAGCTACTTTGTGCTGACCATGGAACATCAGCAGTTCCCAGATGCATGTGCCTTCTAGACTGCTGGCCAGGGCAGGGAGTAGAGCATGGAAGCAAGTATAGTCATTTCCTTGCGATCAATCAAAACAGTCTGTTCTGAAAAAGCAGAGCTCAAGGTATGACATGATTTCCTTCTTCTCAGGAAACCCTGTTCTCTCCTCCTTTCCCCAAAGAGATTATCATCTCATCTCTAACTCTCATTTGAACTCCACACATCTCAAGATAGTTGATCAGACACCAGTGGGATTAACAGAACAGGGACCTGTACTTACATCTATCTTACCTGTAAAAATTAAGCCCAACATCCTGTATACAGCACATACCATTGAGACATTTACTGGACATGTAGATTGTAGCAATCTGCCTTCTCAAAGCAAATTTCCTTTTGAGATTTGACTACACCTTTTCTCACATAATTAGCCATGAAGCACTACATGACTGATCATCTTCAGTTTGCACATGTTCCCTTGCTTACAGGGAAGCAGTTGGCAGAAGTTTGCATTACTGCATTCTGACCTGAGGCAAAGTGAAGTTACTGTAAATGAGTATGATTTAAATCTTGTCAGTCACTCACTTTGAGGGCTTTCTGGTCTCTTCCTCAAGAAAAAAAAAAAGTCTTTCATGAAGTGTTGAAAATCTTCTAGAGCTGTCTTCTAAAATTGGTATCAAGGTGATGTGTCCCACTGTTTAACCTGTTGGTGCTTCCTCTTACTAAAGATTCCTTACAGCTTTTTGTCTGAGGGAAGGAAAAAAAAGTATAATATTAAGCACTGAACTTTCTCTATCAGCCAAATTATTAGAATGCTATTTTGCTGTTCCACAGTGCTTCAACTACAGGTCTCCAAAGGGCCTTGCAAACTCAGAACCCCATTAGAGCCTAGACACAGGTTATGTGGTTCATTTTAGAGGCTGAGAAAACAGTCAAGTTATTAAATTATTCAATGGCCCAAGGACAGGCTGAATCAGCGAGACACCCAAACACAGAACAGTCCTGTTCTATTAACAGGTACACTTCCTCTCTAACAGCACAGAACTGCCAGGTAATGTGGCCTGAAGAACACACTGTATGGGGAAAAGGTCTAAGGAAGCTTTTTCAGCAGCTCCTTTAATATTTCAATCCGAAAACTCACTGGCCACTAAAATAAACTTGCTGGAAGAAAGGGAAAGTACACACATTTCTCAGAGGAAAAGGTGAACAAGAAAAGAGGAACTCCTGTGCTGAACTCTGCAGCTAAAATTACTACATAAAATTACTTGAATCTCTTATTTTCTCTGAGCATCATCTTCTACTCTCAGCTATAAAACAGAAGATAAACCTTCCCTGTAGAGAATGCAGTGGGACTAATCTCATTCTTGTTTGTAAAATCCTTATGATTTCTTAAACATGAAACATCTAAACCAGCAAGGATTTACTCTTAGTATTTCAACAGCTGATCTTTGCTAGTTAGCGACGAGCACAGGGAAACTGCAGACAAGCAAATGTGAAGTCTCTGTAGTTAGCAAGTGATCAGAGCAGGCAGGAAGAGGGAGAAGGATGTTTATCACAGCTTTGGGACCTTCTGCAGATGGCATTTTCACAGTACTCCTTTCACACAGGTCTCAGCTCCTGGAGGAACTCTCCCTCCCGTCAGCACCCTGACTGCCTTGCATGGCCTAGAGCAAAATCCGCATGCCCTGAGCCAGCAAACTCAGAACCTTATCATGGCATCACTGCCGGGTGTCATGGCAATTGGAGCTGGTGAGACCTCATCCCTAGCACCAGCATTCACCAACACAGGTGCCTCCACCCTGGTGATAGGTGAGTAGTGCTCTGCAATGACTCTGCTTATCAGGATTCAGATAAAGAGCTACCTGTAATTGTTAGCCTCATGTTCAGAGACAAAAATACTAAGTTGGTAGTGATATGGACCTGGGGAAATTGTCACAAACACTAAGGATCTTCAGCAGCACTACTTAGAAGTACCAATGGAATTAAGGGACAGACATTCCTTATTCATGTCAGAATTAAGTTACACACAAACCCATGTCTTAAGAGCAAGAGACTTTTACAACCTATTCCTATGCCAATGTTTTGGTTTGCTGCTCTGCATCTCCCCAAATAAAAATGTAATACTTCCTTGAAACTATGAAAACTGATGCATGTTCATAGTGCTTGAAAGACAAAACATCCTGTTCTACTTCCTGCGAAGAGCAGCACGTGCCTTTGGAACCCACAGCAGTAATTACTGGGGGTTTTTCTGTTTTTCTCTGTGACAGCTTTTCTGGACTCGTATGAGATTACTTTTCATTCCAGGACTAGTCTACTGCCAAAGTACATCTCATTAGATAAGGCAAAATTAAATGTATACTCTCCTCTTACACTTTCTTCCCAGGAAGAAAGAAGCCTCATTTTGTTCCATGGTTAGAGCTGTGAACTAATTTCCATTTCCTCATTTATACCCAAGATTATGATATGGATTCTAATTTTATACAAACAAAAATATGGGTGATTTCCACACAGTACAAATCTCAGTGCTAGAGGAGACTTGCTGATTTACAGGAACAGAGTCTGGAAAGTCATAGGAAATGGGTAGTAATGTGTGAAACCTTCTACTTCTTTCTCAGTGGTCCAAATCCCATAATTTGGCAGCCCAAGCAAAATAAGCTTAAACTCCATTTCAAGTGGCTGGACAGCTTCAGCACCGTTCTCTCTGTTGCCAACAAGTTCATAAAAAAGAAAAGAATTAACTGGACATGAGATGATGCTCTGAGTTTACTTCTGAGCAAGGCCTCCCCAGTGGAACTCTGTATCAGGTTATCACTAAACTGGAAAGTGACCTATACTGGTACACAAGGATGTACACAGGAACACTGAAAGTCAGAGGTGGCTTTACAGTACCTGTCCACATTGTACATTTTGCACACTCCCACTTCATTTTCAATCTGTTTATAATCACAGAAAACAAATGGAACACCTGAAAAGCAGGATCTGAATCACCCTGCAGTAACAGCCCTGCCACGATGACTATTTCAGACGCCCCTGTTGCAAAGCAGCCATGCTCCTCCCATAGTTTGTAACACTACTGTCATCAGCCCTTGTTTTTCAGGCCTGGCCTCAACCCAGCCCCAGAGCGTACCTGTAATAAACAGCATGGGGAGCAGCCTCACCACCCTGCAGCCCGTCCAGTTCTCCCAGCAACTGCACCCATCCTACCAGCAGCCCCTCATGCAGCAGGTCCAGAGCCACATCAACCAGAGCCCCTTCATGGCTACCATGGCCCAGATACAGAACCCTCACGGTAAGAAAAAAAACTCATGTGTTCAAGGAAACAACAAAACAAAGGCTCTTTTCTGGAGCATTTGCTGGGTCCTTGGCCTTGCAACACTCTATTTTCCTCTTCTAATATTGTTGCTTTAATTATGAAATTATTTTTCTCTTGCATTCATCTCCCTGTCCCTCCACTCCCACTGTTTCAGAGACAGAGAGCAGGTCCACGTGCATGAGGAGAACAACACAGCCAAACTAGTCTCATGCAAAGCTCCAGCATCCACATGATCTTGTTTTCTTTCATGCACAGCTCTCTACGGCCCCAAGTCTGAAGTGGCCCAATACACACATACAGGCCTCTTACCACAAACCATGGTGATAACAGATACAGCCAATCTCAGCGCCCTGACTAACCTGACACCAACTAAACAGGTAACAGCCTTTAGCACATGCCTTTGTTCCCCCACCTTAGAACTGCACCAGTCTGCAGAGGTAGCTCCTTGCTTGTCAAAAAGTTGTTGGTTGTGTGGTCTATGCCATCCCAGCAGGATGATCTATCTTAACTCCTCGCCTCGCTGGTACCAGCTGCAATACTGGAGGCATTAGAGCAAGCTCTTCACTGCATCATCAAGGAGGATTTAATCTCCTTGGAAACAGCCCCTGCTCACTCTTTTTTCAAGCCTATTAGAAGGGATGTAGAAACCAGGCACTGTTCACTTTCTTTCCTCTAGGCATTCACATCTGACTCAGAGACTCACACAGAGTCTGGGATGCACACGCCAGTGTCACAGGCACCGACAATACATTTACAGAACCAAGACACAACCATCCAGCACCTTCAGCCAGGCCCTCGCCTCACCTCAAGCCCCGCTGGTAAGAGCAGCAGCCACTATCATCTTAAACCACATATTGCTGTTTCACTTGCCAACAGTGTAAAACCCAGACAGAAAATGGTAACTGGGGTCACCATTCTCTAAGAGGGCTCCACTAGTGCCTTAGGGGGTCTGAAAAGCTGGTACAAAGATTGGATTCAGAGCACAGGCTGTGTAAGGCCAGACTGTGGAAATGGGACCCTTCTTCAGAATCTAGAGAGGAAAATAACCTTAAAAATATTGACAAAAATCAGTATCTTGGGCTGAAAAGTCCAAGATTCCCTCATGAAGACACTCCAGTCGTATCTTCCAAGTTCTAAGAGAAGAACTAGGACATTAACAATCAACTAGAATCCTCAAATCTGAACTCCCTGATGCCATCCATACTTTCAGGCTAGTTTTGCACTTGAGCTAGGTATGTAACAGCACACAAAACAGAAAAAGGAGTTATGCCCCTATGCCAGGAGGCTTTAGGCATGCTGGAAATGTGACTGTGTGTGCACATCATAAGGGGACTGCAGTGAGAATTTGTACTTAACTTCTGCCTGTGCCTTTGACAGTGTCCTCGAGCAGCCTGGTGCTGTACCAAAGCTCTGACTCCACCAACAGCCACAGTCAGCTGCTGTCATCCACTCACAACGTCATCGAGACCTTCATCTCCACACAGATGGCATCCTCCACTCAGTAATCAAGAGAGCTAGCTCCAGGGTGACTGCCACGGCCAACCATCAGGCGCAACTCCAACTGTGTCTGCCATCACTGTCACCACTGCCTTCCATGGGAAGGAAAGGCTGCTGCGCTCAGCCGACCTCCAGCCCCTGCTGCCTCATACAAATCCTTACCCAGCTGCCTCCATGAGAGAAGATGTCTCAGGCTCAAGACAGAAGCCATGGAAAGATGATGCTGGCACTGCTAAAATCCACTGCCCTGCACAAAACCAAGCAAACTCAAACCCCACAAACCAGCCTAGAACGACCAGACATCCTTTTGTGGCTGCCCAAGAAGAAACACCATCAAGACAGGGATCTGAATGCAACGTGGCAAAAATGTCAGGGTGTGGATGGGACTTTCATTCTGCTCAGCCCCCATCAAGCTGGGCCTGTACAAACCTGCCAACACCAGACTAAGCCATGCAGGAGAGAGCAAAGCTGAGCTGCCAAAGCAGGGACACCATCTTTAAAACACTCACCTCCTTTGCTGTAAAGAAGCACCAATGGGAAATAATAGTATCTTGGAGGCAAGAGTGGGAGAACCTGGTTCCTGACTGCAGTGAAAATCATCAAGAAACAGATTCAGGAATGGCTTGGCGCAGTCTTGTCAGTATGGGATCACTGACTAAAAGCTGCAAATCCTTTAATTAATACCAAACATTCTCAGTTTAAAAATGACCAGCTCTAAAATCATGCTATCCTAGTGGAAATGGCTTGGTTATTTTTGATATAGCTCTGCTTTGTTTTAAATGCAGAAATTAAAGTTTAACAGCAGCAAGGAGATTCCAGTTCTCTGCATTAATTGTGGGGATTCCCATCTCGTGCATCTTGCTGAATGAGCCAGAGGATGGCATTCTGCACAGGTCCCTGACACTGCACCACACCAGGAGGTTCCCATGCTCCACAAAGGGCAGTGGTCCCTTCAGTGGTTCTCTATAAAGATCTGAGCTTGGAGTCACTGGGCAGAACATGGCTCATTCTCAGCTCCCCTGTAGGCTAGATTCTGTAGTTCTTGATATGCAAATGATTACCCTGGGGTCTAAGAGTCTTACTTGCACTAAGTGAAGGTTTTTAGCCCTAAGGATCTACTTATATAATTCCTCTTTTAATTATTCCTCTCTATTTACTCTCAACCTTCACATCACTAATATGTCACTAGCCAGACATTAAAAAAGCCCTAATTAACATGTTTTTGTCATTGTGACTGAAAGAGAGCTATTCTTTCAACTATGAAATGGATGAAAATCCTTGAGACTAAAAAGTGCTCAAGGTTCTTAAAATGTTGAGATATAACAGAGAATTGAAAAAGAAAAAGCCCAACAGCAAACTCTTCAGTTATCATATCTGTAAACTTTAAAATTGCAGCTGTCCCTTACAGTTTGTATTGATCTGATCTTCCTCTAGATACTATCTAGATACCACCTATAGTATAGATACTATATCAGAGACTAATTTCAGCAACTAGATTTTCTGAGGAATTTTATCCTAGAATTGTTTCCTAATCTCCCATGCACATAATTTGCAAATAGATATAACTTCCAGTTAGAATAAAAATAATAATCATAAAACAAGTCAAAATATAATTTTTAGACCACTCTGTATTTGAAACCCCAGGTGCTAGCTTCAGTATACTGAAGTTAGATTACAAGGCAATTTTCTACTTAGCCCTTCTATTTTTGGATGCCAACTGTATTTTCTTGATTAAAAACTAGCAAGGATCTTATAGTAAGAAAGCAAATTTTGGGTTTTCCCAGGCTCAAAGAGCAACATTTCACTATTTCAGTTTCTCTAATCTGGCTTTCTGGTCTCCTGAATAGGGCAAATGAGTTAGAGCTACTGAAACACAACAATCTTAAAACCAGAAGAAGAGTATTTGTCAATAATTTGTCAGGTCATTTCCTGAAATAGGGGAGCTGAAGTATAAACAGACTAAGAGCCATAGAGAAAAGTACCAAACCCCACTGTATTTCAGAGAGACAAAAGTCACAAGCAACCAAAATAAGGACTGAAACACAGTGACTTTCAAGTTAGGCTGAAGTCCTTCCTGTAGCATTCTCACAGCATTGATCACCGAGCAACTCAAGAGCCATTTTCAGCAATCTTTATCTCTATTGGCAGAGCCATCTGAACACAGCAAGAAAGTCACTGTTGTACAAAACCTGCCCAATTAAGTAACACTAATAGTGTAGTAGAATTTCATAACAAAAAATGTCATAAAAAACTATACATAAAAAAAATTTCAAAGGACACAACTTGAACTACCTGTTAATAACAACCCTGGAATAAACCCACTGCACACTGTTTATATTCAGTGGCCCTGGAGAGGCGCAGATTACAGAGGGATTAGTAACATGGCAGCTTTCAACAACAGATTGTTATAATGATCACAGGACAAAAAAGAAAGGAGGCCCTGATATCTGACAGGATGCTTTTGATAAATGGGTCTCCCATAGGCTGGAGTTATTATTAGTAGGCATCAAGGAGGAGGCAAAGAGAAAAAGGAGTTGATCACCTGTTGCCATGTAAACCAAATTCAATTAATCATTTGCTTTCTCCAGGACAAAAGATTTGGTTTCATGATGTGAAGGAACAGACGAGGAGGGATGCAGCTATGATTATATCCCTCTGTCACGCAAGCCTGTGCGCAGTACTTAATCCTTTTACTCTAGGTCTGCATAAGCAGCAGCACAGATCACTGCTGTGCTAGGAGAACAATGTTCCCTGCCCCAAGGGACACCAACAACATAGGAAGTCACTTAATTAGACTCTCAGGTCACTGAGCTTTTAGAACAGAAGCTTTGCCAATTAATTTTCCCTCATCTGCAGCAACTCTTTTTGGGTATTTTTTTTGGTTTGGGTTTTTTTTTTTTTAGCATCCTTCATCCATCATAATCACCTGCTGTTTGCAGAGCAAAATCTTCATTCTCTTTTTTTCTTCTTCTTTTTCTTCTTCATAGCTCCTGGCAACACCGAGTTCTCTGTATGATTGCTGTCCTGTCTCTCACGCTGTCCATTTGCAGACAGCAATTGTGGCAAATCTTTGCTGATCTGGTCACACTCTGCTGGGTCTATTATTTTCTCTTGAATATTGTTCTCTCTCCTAATTTTCTTTTTCTTCTTCTGGCTATGCTCTACATAACCCTGACTCTGATCCTGGCTGGAATCCTGGGAGAGTGCAGGAAAAGCACTTTGGTTCAGAATGTCTGCAGCTGACACAGCAACTTGCTGGTACTTTTGCCACTCTTGGTCGCTGTCAGTGTCACTGGAAAGGTAACAAAAGGAAAGGAAATTATGTTACACTTTGCCTTGAATTCACCCAAAGCAGAAACAGCAGAGTAATCCAAGATGAGAAACACTCAGTGGCTCTGGGACTCCAGCAGAAGTTAGCATTTAATGAGTTTGAAGGCTGAGGTTTTCTTTACACATACTAGGTA
>NW_010308245.1:17550-20161 GCF_000700745.2 Antrostomus carolinensis
CTGGCACTAAAAAAAACCAAACAAAAAACCCTGCTGTAGTCAAATAGGACTCAGAAATATACACTTCTCAAGCTCTTCAGCTTCCTATTCCCTTGTGAGAGTCCCAGCTGCCTCTGAAACATGGGATGCAACAGATCTTCAGGAGCAAAGCAGCTGGCACCACCTCACCTGGAGCTAGATGGCTGTCTCCTCCTTGCTGCAGGGCCAGGCTCTGGTTTCCCACAGTCTCCTGGGATAGAGGAAGAGAAGAGGCAAAAACCTAAAACATATAAAAGGGAATTTTAGCCACAATATAAAACAGAGGTGAAAGCAATCAATGGCAACCTCCCTGGAAAGCCTCACTGCTGTCACTGTACTGCTGTAGCACTTGACAGCAACTATGTGGGACTATCTGAGAGGAGTTAGGGCACAGAGATCACAGCTTCAAAGTATCTTTCACAGATCAAAGCCTTCACGGACACCAACAGAAATTCTTCTATTGCAAATGTTTATTAGTCAGTGGAGTGGACAGCTGGCAATGGATGGGACCCATC
Organism: Antrostomus carolinensis; assembly: GCF_000700745.2. Taxonomy (NCBI): domain Eukaryota; kingdom Metazoa; phylum Chordata; class Aves; order Caprimulgiformes; family Caprimulgidae; genus Antrostomus; species Antrostomus carolinensis. Next base: position 18,084 of record NW_010308245.1, read on the forward strand.
CCACTTGTCATCATTTAACTAATAATGTCACAAACCAGCCACAACGTCTGTGACTAGAACTCACCATCATCTCCAGGGTCAGGCTGTTGCACAGATGTTTGTGAAGGTCCTGATGACTCCTTCAAGACCATGATGAAACTAAACAGAAAACTCCAGTCAGATCTTAAGACAGGTTTGTGCAAACTGAGCTAAATTTGGAAACAAGACTATAGGGAGATGTTACACAGATTCTTGCTTTTTTCTTAATTAAGCTGCCTCACCTGCCTGCTTTCAGAGCAGGCTGTGCCTTCTCTGCTTAGGAACACGTGCCACATGATTGACTTCAAAGCAGCATTTCTAAAGCCAACTCTAAACACCAGGAATTCTAGTTCTCCAGGGCCACATGTACACAATAAATAAAGACAGTGGCAGCCCCATCAGAGCAATACTGCCAGCACAACTCTGATTCAGGTACTGGTTTAGGTTGTAAGAATAAATGAAATATTCTCATGCCAACCTTTAAATTAAGAAAGTGCTAAACCACCCAAAATCTACTTTTTCCTCCCCACAACCCAGTCATCACCGAGGCAAACGGAGGCAGACTGTGCTGCACAGGGAGTCTTCACCAGAGGGGCACAGCACACAGGCCAGGTTAATTCACAGAATACTGGAAGTTTGCATTAAAAACAGGAATGAAGGAGACAAGAAGAGAAACAACTTCTCCATATCCAGGTTGCACTCAGATCTTTAATTTCCTGGTTTTAGCACACAAAAGCATCAGTGTACTTGACTCGTAGAACAAACTTTTTTACTACTGCTTGCCAATACCCATCCAGCATTGCTCCCAGCTTCTTTGCAACATGTGCTCTGAACTCCGGCGTCGTCTGTAGCTCATTTCCATCCTCATTATGGCCGTTCACCTCACGCCTGTTTAAAATAAGAATAATAATCATCTCTCATTCAAGGCCAATAACATCTGGTGATCTCACCCAAACAGCTGATAAGGGACTGTAAAATCTCCCACTCTCTAGTAATCAATTCGTATTTGATAGGAAAGACCACTAATGAAGTTGGAACATAGCTTGGTAGTAACAGCTCAGTTCCCAAGAGAGAGCTAACCATTATTTAGCCATCTCCATCGTAGTAATTGGATGGTTCTTCCTCATTGAAATAGCCTACAAGAGCAAATACATTATATCAGGACATGCCTTCTCTTGCATGTAGTTCCTGTGTGTGTTGCCACAATTCATGCTAAACCTGTCCCATGAAAGAGCATTTCATTAAGTTGCCCAGCTGAAAGCCTTTGAAACTGAGCCTACAGAAATGCTGCAAACTTCAATGGGACAGCATCACCTCCACAGCAAGGCTCCTAATGCAGGTGTTGATTTGCAGCTGATGAGTGTTTGCTTTTGCAATTGCAACGTGTTTTGAAGAAAAATATTTTTCTTATATGTAACTGTATTAATTCCTTCACTGGACACTTGCAGAGTTGGGAGATTTCTGGCACTTGGAACTAACTCTGTAGCTGACAGCAGTACTAAGTTTTCAACTTATGCTCCCCCACTGCTAGAGGGATGAGAAATGTACCTTAAAAACCCATTAGCTTTTTCAGATTTAAGCATTATTTCAGATTATGGTTGGACTAATTCCTACAACAGAATAGGCCCTTCCAGTAGAAAGCATCATGAGACATTAACTGTAAGCAGCACAAATACATTTATTTTTTCTTTGGTGAGACATAAATCTGAAACCAGAAGCAGAAGTACCTTAGGCTGGGCTGAGCGGGCTGTAACCGATCCTTTTCAAAGCCACCTGACAAAGGAAGAAGTACAGGTGAGTTCAAAAGACCTGTGACCGGCACATCTTTAATTCCCTTTCTGGCAGACGTGATTCCATCGCATAAAGAACCGCGCCTGAAAGACAAATCAAGCCCACCTTCGGGGAAAAGAGTTCTGAGGGGAAAAGGAAACTCCCCACCGGCGGGGCTGTACCGGTCAGCCTGCCCGGGAAGGGGCTAGGCTCCGGCACAGCCGGCAGCGCCGGGCCGAGCACCCCTCCCAGAGCCCCGCCTGCCTGCCCTGGGCGCCGGGCCTGACACC
>NW_010308246.1:0-2291 GCF_000700745.2 Antrostomus carolinensis
CCCCGCATCCTGCCACCTGCCCAGGCTGCCCTGCGAGGAGCCCTGCCACCAGCCGAGGCGGGGCCCTGTTCAGCCCCGTTTACTCTCACCAGAGAAACCCTTGCGGCTTCCAAGTGCCTGGATGGGGCAAACAGCCCTTTCCTCTTCCACCACCTTACCCGGGACAGGTGCTCAAAGCTTCCTGGCAGGCTCCCCCCTCCTGGTGCACCCAGCTGGGCCCCCTAGTCTGTGCAGGAAGGTGTCGCTTTTAAAAATCTCTCCACTGTTGATGATTTTATTTGCAGAACAAAATGTCAGCTGGGGCAGGGGAGGAGGGAGGCAGGAGGAAGCGTTCCCCAGCCTCGTGCAGCTGACACGGTAAAAGCGAGATGCCTGGCACTGGTGTGGTGCCGTGTCCCTCCTGTTGCACAGGACTATCGTGTTAGTGCCAGGCTTCGCACCAACAACGTGGCCAGCGCTGGGGAAGGTTTAGGTGCTGGGGTTGCAGCCAAACGCAGCAGGGCAGGTCGCTCCCAGGGTTATGCTGTATACTGCAGGGGTGGGATTGGAAGTATAAAAACTTTCACTGTGACCGTGGTCAGTCCCTGTAAGAGGGACCCAGCAAGGCTGTGGGATCTCTTCCTTCGGAGGTCTTCTCAGCTTGATTGGACAGAGCCCGAGTGACCTGATCTGGCTCTGGAGTTGGATCAGACGTTGAATTGGGACCTGCTTTGAGTGGAGAGTGGGTCCAGAGGTCTATGGACCTTACATCCTAAGTTCCTTTGGTCCTAAGGTCAGATCAGCTCTGTCTGTAGCCTAGAGAAATTAGCATCTATGGGGGGAAACTCCTTCCTGAAACAAGTGAGAGAGGCAGGACATGGTGCTTTTTCATATTTGATTGCTCCACTTTCAAGTTTTGCTAGGTTGGAAAAAAGTCTAGAGGAAAACACGGAGAGGGGACAATTGATAGGAATGGCTGTGAGATACAAAGGGTTGAAAATAGATCCATGGGGAAACTTAAGCAAATCCCTCCCAACACCTCTGGAAGGGGCCCAGAGAGCTGGTAGGTGCCCGTGACTCTGCCTGGGGCTATGAGCAGAGAGGGAGCAGATGTAGCCCTGCTGCTGTCCAGATCTCCTTATCCAGCTCCTTTTTCCTCTGGAGGTGGGAGCCTTCATGACCAGGGCCAGGAGGAGGTTGGTGAGGGGTACTGAAGTGCGGCAGGGGCTTCAGTGGGGAGAGGTAGGTGGAAAAATGAAGCCAGAGCCTCAGCAGGAGCTTTGGAAGAACAGAGAGGGTAGATATACACCAGGGTCTCTCACCACAGAAGGGTACAGATCATAGTGTAACTCAGGTTGGAAGAGACCTTGGGAAATTTCTGTTCTGACCTTGTGCTCAAAGCAGGGGCAGCTATAAGTCAGACCAGGTTGCTTGGGCTTATCTAGTTGAGTCCTGACAAGGATGGAGACAGCACATCTCTGGGTGTGCAGAGACAGCACATCTCTGGGACAGCACTTGACTGTCCTCGTGGGGGAGAAGTTTCTCCTTGGATCCATTCAGCACCTCTCTAGTCTTGTTTCATGCCTGCTCTGTCTTGTCCTGTCGCTATGCACAGCTGCAAAGAGCTCTGATCCCATGAAGACACTCGTTCCTTCTGCTCCACGGAGGCTTTTTCAGACGAGGTCCTCAGCAGGATGAAATTTGTGTTGAGGCAGGTTCCTTGCCTTCTGTGGGTGCTAAGGTCCAGGTATCCAAGTGGGACATGAGAGGGGAAATGCAGTGGAGCAGGAAGGTGGCTGGGTGTCCCTGCGGCACATTTGGGGTGGAGGAGGCTCAAGCCCTCTGCAGTAGGTGGACAGGAGAAGCTGCGTGGCTGCCTTCCATGGGGCTCTGAGGCAGGAGACAGATGGAGATGGTAGGAGATACCTTGCATTCAAGGCGTCCATCCGTCTCTCGGAGCGGTCAGGATGGCGTGTGGTGGGTGAGGCACTTCATGGGCAGGCAGGCTGGGGCTGGCGTGGTGCTGCTGCCTGTCCATCCCGACATTTTTGTGCTGCTGCAGGGAACTCTGCTGCCTCTCCACAGGGCTGGGGACGTTGCACTGCCTTCGGTGGGGGGCACAGGTGGTGAGCGTAAGCCTCATTCAAATCTTTGCTATGGTGAGGTGAGTCAGAATTATCCCTTCCTTGATTTGCCTCCTCAACAGTTCTGTTGTCTCTTTTGGTGTCCTTCCTGGTCCTGGTGTGTCCAGAAGCTGCTGCCATCCTGGAGAGAGCAGTCCTGCCTCTGCAGCTTGGCTGCCCCAGCCTGAG
>NW_010308246.1:2313-5591 GCF_000700745.2 Antrostomus carolinensis
CTGAGGCAGGTCTCCTTGCCCGCCGTGCTAGAGCCTCTCACAAATTCTCCCTCCACCAGCTGGAAGAGAAGCCGCAGACCTGGCTGTGCCAGCTTTTATTTGTTTGACAGCTGCCTGCTGGCTCTGCTTTCATTGCCTGCAAGGACTGGACGGCGTGCCTTTGCTAGCAAGTCCTGTTGACCTCTTTTCTGGTTGGTGGATGGCTGGGAGAGGAATTGTCCTGCCTCCTAGTGCCTCCCTTCCTTCCTGTGGCAGCAGTTATCAGTGTGGACCAGATAGTTTTCCTGAGCCTAGAAGTCTTCTGGCCCTTGTTCCCTGTTACTTCAACCTGTTTCTGTTCTCTGCTCTAGCCCTGGTGCTAGTTTAAGGTTCAATCTGAAAAAAAGATGTCACCAGTAATCATGCAGGTCTTGTGTAAGCTGCTCCTGACCTCAGATGGTATCTGTAGCAAATTCAGGGAGCAAAACTCAGTGTCTGGAGGATATGCATCTTGATGACTCAGAAGGCACAAATTGGGAAGGTTCAGTTGTGTGTTGTTTGCAGATAAGGTCTAGATACTTGTTCTTATTTCTCTCCAGATCTTTTATACCTGCAAGCTAGGGAATCCAGGCATACCTAGATAGTATACTTTCTGCAGCAGATGCAGTGATGAAGCCTGTTGCATCAAGGACCTCAAACACATGGCCACAAACTGCTTGAACTTCAGCCACAAGCAGCTGGAAAACCTGGGCAGGAGCCATGTGCTCAGTGAAGAGCTACATGGACTCTTCAAGGGACTCTACATCCATGTGGAGTCTCCGTCCTTTGGGGTTTTCAAGACAAAGATAGACAAAGCTACTCCTGCCTTGTGCTAGTGCTGGCAATACTCCAACATCCCGCACATGACAGGCCTGGAGACTCCAGAGATCCCTTCCCACCAGCGCTGCTGTGGTTTTGTGTCTCATGCGACTGCATGGCCACTGACATACGGTTGTCGCATCCGTGGGGAGCTGTGGGGTTGGGCCTGTCTGTGAGGATATGGGGATATGCCGTGGGGATATGTTAGACAATTGGATATCAATGTATGTTTGTGCCATGGGGATATGTTAAACATTTGGATCTCAATGTATTTTTGGCTGGCACTTTGCTTGTAGTTCTCGGGCACCATCCAGAATAAGAAAAATGTTGATTTCTTGAAGCTTTATTGTAAATATCTGAGTGCCTTATTTTTAGCAAAGTTAGTTTAAGTTTCAAAATAGTCTTTTGATTTCTGTAAGATGAGTCCAATATGTTGGGGTTATAACCCCGTAGGCAACACTTTAAGTGTTTAAAGCACTGATGAGAAGAGAGAAGGGCCTTGGAAGTGCTCAATCCTCAAAGGATGGAGCCTCTCAGCTCCTGTTCTGCCCGAGTTCGGGTATGGTCAGGCCCTGTGCTGACTTTGAGAAAAAGGTGGATTGTTACAGCCTAAGAGAACATTTTATTATATATTGGAGATTTTTGTATTTACTCTTCTACTTGAAATGGAAATAAATCTTTGTCCCGTTGTTTGTAGTGAAGTTTCTCTCTGAGTTTTTCAAGCCTTCCCTGCACTCCTGACACCACGAGAGCGATGATACAGAGCAAGATGTGTGCCACGTGCTGCTCCTTGCGTTTTGCTCTGTCTGTCTCACCTTGGCTTTTTGTGGTCTGCGAGGATTGCTGAAGACATCAGAGGGAGGGAGGGGGCAAGGCCAGGCCAGAGGTGGCTTACCAAACTTCTGCAAGCCCCAGAGTCACCAGTCTGTTTTCAAAGCCTCCTGTCAGGCCATAAGTGTGCCCCAGACATCAACGTGTGAAGCTCCAGCCCAGCCAGGTGCCTCCACTAAAAAAGGGCAGGTAGGGAAGCCAATGCTACTACCGGTGATAGAAACATAACCTGGGATGGGCAAGGGTGTTAATTGGTGTTAATTACTCTCTGATTATTCCAGCATGGAGCTGAGCCAGCTGGAGAAGTGTTACTTCTGGAGACAGTGTTATGTTGCCTGACCTGTAGCAACAGCACCAGAAACGCTTGGTCTCACCTTCTGCACCCCAGGCCAGTGAGATTTTTTTGGCTGTTGGAGTTCCCCCAGCTGTGGGCTGACACCGTGTTCACAGTTGCAACAGCAACATCTGTGGGAACAATTCATGAAGCAACAACTAGCTAATGGGGAGTGTAACAGGCTTTCAGAGGCAACTCACTCGGGTAACTCTGTGCTTCCAGGAGGTGATCTGGCTTGCACATGGCTAAGACAATGGCAGGTCTGAGTACTGAGAGGGTGGTGACCAGCTTCCCAAGGGGTTTGGAGGGAAAGCCAGCTCTGCAGCTGGTGCCCAAGCTGCCTGAAGGGCTAAGATGGGATGGGAACAGGTAGTTTAATCTGCTAAATTATCAAAGAGCAGATAGGAAGGTCTACTTCAGTAGCTCTGGGACTCCTGGGTACAATTTATCTGTCTTTGGAAGAAGCCAAGGAGTGCATCAAATTGATGAGAAAGAGTAGGCAACAGAGACAGCTGCCATTTGGCCAGGAGGGAGTACCCTGGAGGGAGTCCAAAGCTTTGTGAGCTGTACTTAGAGGACAATCTGTGTGTCCATCACCCAGAACTGCGATGCCAGCATTAGTGATCAGAGAGGACATCACACTCGTGCGGTGTCTGGATGTGAACTAATGTGAGCAGAGGAAGAATGGTGCTCTTTGGAGGACTGACTGTGGAGAGTCTGGTGTACGGGGATACAGTGACCTGTGTCAGCGTAAGGATTTGCTTCACACGCTTGTCTTGGTGTATGCCTGGAGCCCTGATTCCTAGGAGGCACCATCTAGATAGCAGAACTGATTTCTCAGCTCACTCCTCCTGCTTGAATTTATGTCTTCTCCCTGTCCAAGGCCAAGAAGTCAAGGTGGAAGATGGTGGCATCAGCTATACCTGAATGCTGGGGTTGTTTCTGGGAGGTACTTTTTAATCTGGAGCAGCCACCCCAATACCTCCTTGTGCAGGCAGGCTGAGAGGGAGGGAATGGGGTCTTGGTGGGGAGCCCCAGCTCAGGGCTGCCGCAGCCTGAACTCCCACCACCTCTGTCAGTATTTGAACACAGGGTGCAGCTGGTGGTCCCTTGGGCTTATCAGAACCAATAATGTTGTGAGCATGAAGTACCCTGGCCAAGCTGCTTGGGCCAAGAGGAAAAGGAAGCTGTATCGTAGCCTCTTCTGCTGATTGGAGGTCCACAGGGTCACTGTATGTTCAGGGTCAGATGTCTAGCTGAACGTGGCCATGTAGTG
>NW_010308246.1:5604-6635 GCF_000700745.2 Antrostomus carolinensis
AGCTGTGGGCTGGCTCAGAGGAGCTCACTGAGCCCACTGCTATCCCTTCTCTTTCTCTGATGCCAGGAACTTCAGATTTGCTAGCCAATTAGGAATTTGTTGTGTGGATGTAAACTAGCCAAAAAGATCTTAATTGACAAAGGCGCTAGTGAGCAGATTCTGACCTTTTTGTTCAGAGACAGTCCTGAGCCAGTAGCAGAGCTCTTGGTCTGATGGCAGAGACACAGCTTGCTTGGTGCATGAACCCCTCTGAGTCAATCATACCTGTGGCTGGCTCTTGCAAGGAGACCATCTGCACCTCAGGTTGACCTTTTCCACTTGGAAAAGGCACTCAAGAGTCCAGTCTGTCACCTCCTGAGGTTAATAAACTATGCCCTAGGCTTCATACAACTTCTGTAGCTATATATTTGAACACATAGTGTGTCACCAGGTTAGTGCTCATTGGAGCACTGTCCCTAGAATTGTCCACTTAAACAGTTGCTCCCTGGCCACCCCATCCCAACCCATCATACTGAGTCTGGGATAGGCTAGTCAAAAAGTAGTAAACACAGAGATGTCTGCTGTGATGGGAGCAGCAGGAAGGCTGTGAGCCCACTGGGTGATCTTGCTGTGTGGATCAAGATCTGGCCACATCATCTGAGCATGCGCAGGATCCCCAGAGCCATGGTAAAATGGCACATTATTTAGCTATGAGCATTCAAATATCAGGTTATATAAGTGACAGCTGAACTCTGGACTCTGGAAAAGAATATTTGGCTCCACAAATATTCCCCCGTGCTTGAGTGCTGTAATGGGATGGATTGCAGTCCAGTTGTTAAGCAGCAGCCAGTTGGATGTAGGCACAGATGTGCCAGTGTGAATTTCTTCTCATCCTAACTCCTGTCTCTGTCTCTTCCTGTGTTAACACTCAAAATCTTGTTATGGGCAGGAAAGGGAACACTGTAAGTGAAGCCAGGGGTTTAGCATTACTACATGCAAAAGTTTTAACAACATAAAATTTTCTGTATTGGGTTTGTGTGGCAAGATTTTGG
>NW_010308247.1:0-297 GCF_000700745.2 Antrostomus carolinensis
CACGGGCGGCGTTCTGCTCACGGGAGGCCAGAGGGACCGAAGGGAAAAGGACGGCTCCGTTTCACAGCGCTCCCTCTACACCTCTTACTTCATGCTGTTGTATTCCCTCACTGCTACTTTATTAATTTTACCTACGTTAGCCGATTTACCTGTCCTTTAAAAACAACATCTAAATGGCATGTTCGTCTGTTGCTACAAAAACCTGAGCCCATGGGGCCACAATGAAGTTCTTAAAAAAAAAGAAAAGGAAAAATACACAACGTGATGAAGAAAGACACCCAGAGACAAGACTGAGCA
>NW_010308247.1:346-584 GCF_000700745.2 Antrostomus carolinensis
GTTTCCAGTCACCTTAAGACTCAGGGGAAGAAATAAATTGCAGGAGCAGCTGAACAGTGGGAAAGAACGTCCCTTTGCATGACATAACTTGGTATGACTGTATTTACAAGTTAGTCATACCAAATATTGACACATTAGGGTCACCTAATGGAGACAGGGAGGATGGAAAGCGAGCCAGGTAGTACACAGCCTGGAGTTCTGTTTCTGCGATAACATTTCAGTCCTTCACCCAAAGTGT
>NW_010308247.1:594-1296 GCF_000700745.2 Antrostomus carolinensis
AGGGAAAGATCGATACAGCTGCAGAACTGAAAAAGGTGGTAAGGAAGTTAACTAAGCACCTGGATGGGTTCTCCCCTAGCTTATAGCTACAATGTCCATGTAATTTTTGACCACCATCTATGAGGAAGGAGCAGCCTGTGTTTCAAGTACACACCTGTTCAACCCAGGAATGTCAGGCTGCAGCTTTCCTAGGAAGTTAGATGTACCCAAACATGTCTGGCACAGTGACCAGCTGGCATGGAATGACTTTCAGGTTGTTGGATAATATGGTTATGTAGCTTTCTTCCTTCTGAAGAGACACTGGACATTATAAAAAACTCTGTGTTAATCCCCCTTATGGGGTAACTCCACCATGAGTCTGGGAATGGGATAGCTGGCATGAGCCAAAGACGCACCCAAGGACAAATTAACATCATAGACAGTTGCATTCCAATGTTTAGGAATAGTCCCTTTAAATTTACTGATATAGACGTAGACTCAAAATACAAAGGAGATATTTGCTGAGAGGTGAGGTAGATAAATAAACAGTGTATTCTCTGTTTATGCATGCAAGAAACTGAGGCAAGGGTCTCTTCTGATTTGTTTGCATTGAATTATATGAAGATATGTAAGTAATCTCCTGCTACTTCAATGGAGTTCATTGAAATTCACACTGACAGATTTAGGATGATAATTTAATCACAGAATGTTGGGGATTGGAAG
>NW_010308248.1:0-2437 GCF_000700745.2 Antrostomus carolinensis
GGGGTCAGCGCATCTGCTGGGTGGATGGATCCGCGGGTGGGTGGGTGGCAATGTGTGTGTGGAAGCGTTGTGAGACACAGAGCAGTGCCCCTGCTGATACTGGAGAAGGCTGTTCCCGGGACATGGGTCCCAGGACACTTCTCTGCTCGCATGAGGCAACTCTCAGCCATCTCACTGGCAACTCTCCTGCGTCCTTGCAGGAGGAGGACAGCCTCCTGCAGCCTGCAGGCATTGCCTTCGAGCTGGTGTTCCACCTGGGGGAAAACAACCAGTGGGTAGCAAGGTGCCCTCAAGTTCATAGACCTGAGCTGAGCAGGACCTGCTGGCAAAGGGCCACCCTGTTGGGGCTCGTGATGCCTGGAGGGTCTAAGGTCAGTCCGAAAGTTTATTGTCAGCGTGCCTGAGGTGGTGTCTGCTGGCCTGTTGCAGGAGGTGCAGGAGCTCCCATTTGCTTCAGCCAAGCTGGTGGTAAGGATCACTCTGACGTGGAGCAGGTGAAGCTTCTGCCTACAGCCTGCGCTGTGGTGCGTGTGCTGTGGGCTTCTTAGTGGGAAACCCGCAGTGGGTCCTCATCACTACGCGGCTGCTCTGCACAGGGATATGGCAAGTCCATGGGGAGCGCAGGGTGGAGGTGCTTCAGCCGGGGCTCAATCTTTTCAAAGTCATCAGGTGAACAAACCTGCCATGGCATGTGGGGGGAAACTGTTTCCCTGAGGCAATGATAGAACATTGGTCCAACAGCTTATGGTCAGCGTGCTTATCATCATCGTTGGCTTGACAGCCATCAGCGCTCAAGAGGTTCCCCAGGAGCACAGCGAGGCCCTGGTTGCTGCTGTCCCTCTCCCGTGTCATGCACAAGTGACCCTGGCCAGAGCACCAGCACAATCACCTGGGTGCTTGTGAGCAGGTAAAAGCCATTTGCTTGAAGAGTTGTGGCCATCACCCTTCTCTCCTAAGTTGTCACACTGAGTTCTGGATTGGCTTTCCTTGCAGTTCCTCTGAGATCCTGGAGGAGCTGAGCTTCATCAAGCTGCTGTTTGACCCCTGAATTTCTCCCAGTGCTGATGTTTGGGCCTAATTTTCCTGAACCTGCCAGCAGAGGAGGTGCATCCCGCTGCCTCAGCCGCTCAGCAGGTGTCCTCTCCAGCAGACATGGAGAGAAGAGACCTGCCCTGTGCCACCCTCGATTTCCAGCCTCGGCTTGGTCCCGAGGCGTGTGTTTGCCCAGAACAGGGAGTGGTGCAAAGAGCAAAACCATTTTCCAAGCTTGCCAAAGAGCTCTGGAAGAGGTTTCATCAGAAAGCCCTTTGCTGCCACCTATCCAGCCTCTCAGCCCAGGACACCTCATGGTCCAGCCCCTGCAGCAAACCCCAACAAGGGAGCTGTGCATCTCCCCAGCTGGGGCTGCTGGCAGCGCTCCACCCACACCCAGAGTTGGGGACACCCTCCCAACTGCCATCTCCGTGGTGCATGGCAAGGTGGAGGGCCTGCAATGGCTGCAAGTTGTGGGGTCCTCAGCCCAGGGTAGGCAACCAGGGCTCATGCATTGTTCTCCCTCAAGTGAGGGTGCTCGACTGTTGTCCCCTCTGGCTGCTTGGGCATCATAAGTTGGGGACCTCAGCTCTTCTGCTGCTGCTGTTCCAAGGGCTCTTCTAGGCCAGCTCAGGTATTTGAGCTTCCAGCCAGGAGGCTGGGTCTTGGCTGTGACTATTGGTGGTTCTGAGGGGCTTGGAGAAGCTTTCTCAGAAACAACCAGCCAGCTACTGCTGCAAAGCTGCAGGAGAAGAGGGACCTGGTCTGCTTCTGCCCGCTGTGTCCTGCAGCCATCCTGGCTGCCCTCTCTGTCACCCCATCGGTCATCAGCAGGTGGGTGGCTGCTGCCAGCACTTGCCAGGCCTTGGCATGAGCTGTGCCGGGGGCTGAACCCCAAGTAGGAGTGGAGGGAACAGCCAGAGGAGGGCAAGGGGTGCTGGGGGCCGAGAGGAGCACAGACGTGTGGTGACACCTGGTTCCAGCTGGGATCACCTCAGCCTTGCTTGACCCCTCTCCCCAAACCCACAGGCATGGTGGAGCCATCTCCTGACCCTGAGATCATCCTAGTGCTGGGGAAGATGGGCTTCCAGCTGGGACCACTGCTGGGAGGTGTATGAGGCTGCAGGCCCCCAACAAGGTGGCCATGAAGGTCATCTCCAAAAGGAAGGCACTGGAGGAGGACCTCAGGAAGCTCCTGTCCCATCAGATGCAGGCAGGGTGAGCAGGGGGCATTGGCCCAATACTGGGGGCAGCGGGGGGCGCCCCTGAGCATCATGAAAGGCTGCAGGGTAAGAGGGGACATCAGAGGGTCCCTGGGGCATCAGGGGCTAAGGGGGGCAGGGGGAGCACCCTGTGGGGAGCTTCATGGGCAGCAGTGCTACTGGGAGGCTCAACGGGGCAGGGG
>NW_010308249.1:0-1755 GCF_000700745.2 Antrostomus carolinensis
CTTCTGAGATCACATTTCTGTGTATGTGTGGATTTTTGCATGAGTGTGAGTACTTCTGTGCAACCATGTGTGCCTGTGTCCTCGTGCACATATGCTTGTGTCATGCATCTGTGTATATATTTGTGCACACTTGTGCATTCAGGACTCACTGAGGAGAACCCTGATCCAGTGTCAACCCTTTTCATGTTGCTTCCAGGCTGAGCTGTTTCACTGAGTCCTTCCTCATGACTCACGTAAAAGCTCTGAGATTACAGGTCTTTGTTGGTCTGTAGTGATGGGGTAGCCCTTTCCTGGAAATGACCCTTGTCCAGAGCCAGGAGCTATGGGAAAAGGAATAAGAGCCTGGGGAAGCTGGGAGGAGGCTGGTGATGAAGAACAGAGATGGAGCCAATGGCACGAGAAAACAGCACCAACACTGGAAAAGAATGAGGATCCCCAGCCCTACCAGCACTATAAGAATCCAGCTGTGGCATAAGCTCCCCCTCAAAGCCTCAATTACGGAACTGCATGGAAACAGCAGTTCCCAGCAATTTGGCCTTGGCTGAGATGCAGGAGACCTAGCTTCAGGGTCCCTAGTCTGAGGAGGGTGAGGGGTATTCCAGCATCACCTGGCAACACCACAATTGGAAAACCACACACTGGTTCTGTTCTGAAAAGCTTTCCTTAAATGGAAGCATCCTGGCAAAATATTTTGGCATTTGCCTAATGAAGTCCTTCTTCTGGAGAAGATGCAGCCACTTGCTCTGACACCTCCATTGTGATTCCTGCCAGGTCAAGTTGGCTGTTGTCAGTATTTCCAGGCTGTCCCCAGCCTCACTTTCCCAGGAGGCTTACTTTCCTGGAGATATCACTACCCACATTTGTAGGACCCTGTCCCTAAACCAGCTCCCTCAGCCATGAAGTTGTCAAGCCCTGGCAGCACTGAGATGTACCCCACCTGGGAATGACTGTGAGGTTTCTGAGGGGTGTAGGTAAGCAGCCATTTGGCCCTAGCCTGCACCTGTGTGCATGGAGGAACATTTATTTCTGCCAGTCAGAGTCCTCCCTGGTGCCTTCAGTCTGCCATACCAAAATTTCCATCAATCCTATTGATGTTTTCCATCCTTTCGAAGCAGTAGGTAATCAAAGGACAGCATAGTGCATCCCCAGCTTCAGGGGAACCAGGAAGCAGAGACCTTCTGACATCCTCAGTGGTTCCCACTGTCAGGACAAGAGACAATGGGCAAAAATTAAAACACATAACATTCCATCTGAATACAAAGAAAAACATTTTCATTGTGAGGGTGGTCAAACATGGGAACAGGTTGATCAGAGAGGTTATGAGGTCTTCATATGTGGAGACAGTCAAAGCCTGTTCAGACATAGTTCTAGACAACATGCTCTAGCTGACCCTGCTTGAGAAAAGACAGTGGATTAGGTGATCTCCAAAGGTGCCTTCCAACCTCAAGAGTTCTGTGATTCCATGAAATGTTTACCTCAGAGTACAACAGCAACACCAGTCCCTGGCTACCAGAAAATTCAGCTTTCCTTCAGGGGCCAGCATACAGTGGCCCTCAACTCAATTTTCATGCCCCATCACACAAATGGCCTTTTGCTCATGTTATCCCCAGGGCCATACTGTTATCCAGCAAAACCCCTGTACCCACTCCTTCAGAGGTACTGCTCCAGCACTGCCCAAAATGTCTTTCCAGAGCAGTTCTCACTTCTTAGCCAAGCAAAAAAAGCCACACATACACAGAAATGTGATCTCAGAAG
>NW_010308250.1:0-4503 GCF_000700745.2 Antrostomus carolinensis
GATGGGGTTGGAGGTGAAGATGGGGATGGTGATGAGGTCAAGGATGGGCACAGGAATATAGATGAGGATAGGAATGGGGGTGGGGACAGGCTGTGCTCGCTGTCACCATGTGCCAGGAAAGGAGGCGCTTGCAGGGACAGATCCCTGTAATCACTTCCATGTGCCTCAGCAGAGCCTCTGGCTGGGGGGGGAGTTAGTTTTTCTCACAGCTTGGGCATAAAAAACCCCCCCAATCAATAGGCATTTATTCAGCCATGTTTTGTGCAGAAACAGATGTGCTAATGGAGGAGGAGGAGGAGAAGGAGGAAGAGGAGGAGGAGGAGGAGAAGGAGGAGGAGGAGGATGCTCTGCGGGACAGGGCTGGGGAAGGCTCTCACCAGAGCCAGGAGCCCCTTCCATCCACCACAGACCCTCTTAATTCCTTCTGCTGAACAGGGCAAACCAGGACAAACCTCTCACTGCCCAGCAAACCCCCCGCTGTGCCCCTCCGGCTTCCTGTGCTCCTGCCAGATGTGGTCCCTGCCAGATGTGGCCCCTGCTGAAGGCTCACTCAGTGAGGAGGAGGAGGAGGAGGAGGAAGAGCAGGCGAATCCTTGGCGTGGAGGCTGGTTTTGGGCAGGAAATCCTGGCAGCTGCTTCCCCAAGGTCTGGGCAGCCCTGGGATGGCCGAGCCACTGCAGCCAGAGGAGATCAGGGAAGCAGCAGGAAATGTCCATCTCTCCTGGGGTGGATGGGAAAGGAAACTCGGTTCCTGGTGCCTGGAGTGGGGCTGGGGGTTGCAGCAGAAAGCCAGTGCTGGCAGGATGCCCTGGGAGCAGTGGGTGATTTGGGATGTTGGGCAGGAGCCAGCTGCTCTGCAGGCAGCGTCCCGTTGCCAGCTGGGTTAGTGGGTCACCATCATAACGCCCTTGGGGAGGTTCTCCTCCTGCTGATTGGAAACCAGTCCTGCTCACAGTCAAGCTATTTGGCTGGAAGGGCAACAAATTAGTGTCTTCAACATCCTTTTTTTGTCCTTTCAGTACTTGAAGGGGCCTATATAAGAAAGATGGGGACAGACTTTTCAGCAGGGCCTGTAGCGACAGGACAAGGGGAAATGGTTGTAAACTACAAGAGGGGAGATCCAGACTGGATGTAAGGAAGAAATTTTTTATGATGAGGGTGGTGAAACACTGACCCAGGATGCCCAGAGAGGTGGTAGAAGCCCCATCCCTGGAAACATTCCAGGTCAGGTTGGACGGGGCTCTGAGCAACCTGATCTGGTTGAAGATGTCCCTGCTCACTGCAGGTGGGTTGGACTAGATGGCCTGGAAAGGTCCCTTCCCACCCAAACCAGTCCATAACTCAGTGATCCCTCTGGTTCTGGTAGGAAAGGGCTCTTGCAGGGGAGGGGTTGTGCACATCTGAGCTCCCTGAACCAGGAGGCACAAGTTTTTTTGGCTTCGTGTCCTAAAAAAAGAGATGTCTGTGGGGTTTCCCCTCTATCCTTGATAACTGGAACCTGCTGGACAATTTCAACCAAATCTGACAGTGGCATCTCTGAGGGTCTGTAAAACCAGAGAGAAGAATAAGAGACCCTGTTAGCTACCTGAGAAGGTGGGCACAGCCTTGGGTTTGAGCTCAACCCTTACAAACCATCTGAGAATCCACCAGGAATGCACAGCTGGGAGAACCTCTGCGTCGAGTTTGGGGGCAAAGGGGGAATTACCAGGTGGCTGTGTCCCGCCTGTGGAGTGGGTCTGCTTCCCCTCGGGCCATGTCAAGGTATGTCTCTGGGTGGTTCCATCCATGGGACCATGGCTCTTGGCCAGGCCCGTTGCCTTCCCCGTGGCTGTTTCCTTTCCCGGGAGCATCCCACCGGGTGATGACAGCATGGCTGATTCCCACCAGAGCAGCACCCAGCTCTTGACATTGCCATTTTTGGGAAGGCTTCTCATTGACTCTTTTCTTGCTTCTTTGAATCAGCTTCGCCTCATGACTCACCACCTTCTCGTCTTGGCTCACTGCTCCTGTGCATGGGGACACCCTTCCTTGGCAGGTCTGGACCAGGAGGTCCACCAGAACTTGCTCAGGTGCATCCTTAAGGATGTACATGTTGCCCAGGTAGGTCTGGAAGCCACCAGCCCCAAGAGCATCTATCAGACACCCAGTGATCCCAAACCACCTACCCACACCCAAGGTTTCTGGTCCAGCCTGCAGCACCTGGAGGTTGTCCACCCACACTGCAGATGATTTCCACGTGCAGGGTCCATCCCACACCCTCCAGCTACAACCTGGCACAGATCTTTCTGCTCAGGGCATCAAATGTCCTCTGGGAGAGAGGTTGTTCTTATGGAGAGCTGGGAAGATGGGGTGGTAGATCATAGGTGAGTCCATAATATGGAAAACCAAGGTTTTTATAGAAAAAAGGAGGATTTCTTGGCCCTGTGAGACTTGGCTGGAGCAGAACTGTGGGAAAGTGGCTCGGTGCATGCAGAGGAGCAATAATTAAGGCACTGCTCTAAAAGGCAAGATAGCAAGTGCTGATCCCTCCCAGCTGGAGAGCTAATGGAGCTCAGATCTCCCAGTACCCCAGGGAGCTGGAGACTGGTGAGATGGAAACACCAATCCAAAAGGAAAAGTTTCCTGAGGCATCTGAAGCTCCAGCCCATAGGATCACTCCAGGTTTTGGAATGTATTTTAAGACATAAAGGTAAAGAAAAGTGGTTTGTTGGGTTTTGGTTGGTTTTTTTTAATCCGTGGGGCTCTCCTTCCTTCCTCCCTTCCTTCCTCTCTCTAAATGTTGCTGCAAAGCTGGTTTTGGTACCAGAGCTGCCAGATGAACGTGCCGAGTCCTACAAGCCCCCCGTGCTGCCGCCGTGCCAGGAGTTTGCCGACGCTGCCTGATCCTTACGCACCTTCTCTCAAGATTAACCACATGTTCTTTATTTGATCCAAGCTCCAGCAAAATCCACGGCAGAGAGGATTTCATCTCCTGGAAGAGCAGCTGAAATGGGTTTGTCTTCCAGAAGCACCAGGGCTGGGAGTATCTGTGCTGGGATGGCGAGGTGGGACTATGTTTAGAGCAAAGATAAAATCAGCCCATCGGGGTGGCTGTGCCCTGTGTTCCCACTGGAGTCTCGTGGTTTTTTCCTTCAGGACAATACACAGCAGGGACACAGGTTCTCCCTGTTCCCACCCCACAGCAGATCTGGTCCTTCCATCCCCATCCCAGGGCTCTGACCCTGGACATGCACCAGGCTGAGCTGATGCAGCTTTGAGATGCTTCTCTGGGTGTTTATACCCTCGATCAGGGTCCTCTGCAGAATTAGGATTTATTTGCTGGATGAATGAGGTGTCCCTGGGACCTGGGGGTCCTGGGACCCCATGGCACACCCCATGAGCACCATCAGAGATGGTGTCCAGGCCCTGGTCACCCCTTCCTCTTTACCCAAACTGCCCTTCCTATGGTTCTAACAAACCCAAAGCTCTCCCCAGAACCTCTCTCCAGCTCCTCTCTCCTCTCCTGACCTCCTCAGGCTTCCAGCCCTGACCCCTGCAGCATCCGATGCTCCGGGGGTGACTAATCCCAGCAATTAACCTCCATTCCTGCATTTCTCTGCTTCCTGCCTTTGTCTCCCCCCCCTGACAACCTCTGCCAACAAATACGTTTTTAGCCACATTTTCCTGGCTCCAGTTTTCCCGCCAGCCTTTGTCCCGCAGAACCTCTCCCAGCTGGGTGAAGAGGTTATTCTCCTCTGACACGTGTCCCTTCCGTCTGCTCTGATCAAATCAGTGACAAAAAAAGGCACCCAGCAGCGCTGAGGTCACCCCGGTCCCCAGCACTGGACTGACCAGTTTGAACTGGAGGCAATGGGATTTGTTCGTTAAATTAAAGACTGATGCAGAGCCAGGGGCGTTTCATGCTAAAAGGGGTTTTTAAGGCTGAGTGATCTGGCTATAAATGGGGACAGAGCCCTTGGGCTGGGCTGAAATCCAATGGGAAATAGAGAAACACATGGGCAGCACATTTGGGAGCTGCCTTCTCCTGTTCCTCAGCACCGGCCGCGCAGCCGCGGGGGAGCTCTGCGGACACACCGAGATTCAGAGGGATGGAAGATCCCACAGGTCAGCTTGACCAGCTCCCGGTGCCTGAAGTAGCAGCACAAGCTGCTTTCATTTAACTGTTTAACTCTTTTTTTATATTTTATTTTTTATTTTCCTGGTTTTTGGGGTTTTTTTTTTCCACTTCAGGATCCATCCTCCCTTAAAGTGAGTTTCCAAACCTGCCAGGATATTTCCCTGTGGAGATACAGGTTGTCTTGCTTCACTTGGGCTTCTTGGCTGCTTTTGCCCTGATAAGGGTCCCCTTTCACCCAGGACATGGGTCCCTTTCCTGTTGCAGCTGCAGTGCTCTGATGGGTGGGGGGCTCACCTCTGGGCTGGGAGCTCCTTGTGGGGTGGGAACATGAGGGTCAGACAAAAATGAGGGGTTTCTCCTTGTCCTGGTGTGAGCTGGGCCAGAGC
>NW_010308251.1:0-12758 GCF_000700745.2 Antrostomus carolinensis
TTCCCAGCCCGAGTTTCGGATCCGTGTCACACGCGGGCGAGGCCCCGAGCTAACGAAAACTCTGTCTCTCCGCAGATGGCTTTCCGGCTGCCGCGGTCCGCACCGGGGATACGCGATGTGGCCACCTACGCGCTGTGATTTCTTCCTCTCCGTGTCTGCTCCCCTGCGCACCATTTCAGTGCGACTGGGGAGGCTGGCCGAGTGAAAGGCTGCTTTTTGGATCTTCTCTGGAATCTGTTCTGCTTGGTGTTGGAGGGTGCAAGCTTTGTGCCTGGGAGTCATCCTACCCATTCTTCTTCAGGAGTCAAGGAAGCTTTCTCTCTGACAATGATGAAAACAGACGGCAAAGGGGAAAGGAATTTAAGAAGTGCTTCTCCACACCGAAATGCCTATAAATCTGATTTCCATGCTATCAAATGCTCTTTTGATGGCGTAAACAATCCTGAAAACACTTCCAACAAAACAAGCTTGCATCAGAAGCTGAGCACCTCCTCCAATGGAGCGGGAAATGACCCACACAGTCGAGGCAGAGCTGCCACTTACGGCAACAGAGTACACAAGATCAAAAATATGTTTCTGCAAATGGGAGGCTCATCTTCCACACCCTCTTATGAAAGCAGTCCACCCGCTGAGACCAAACTCATCAGCCGGGCCACAGCAGCAGAGTACGGACCTTCTCCAGGTAGCCCATCTTTCCTCATTGTCCAAAAAAATAATCTTCTTAATACAAGTACCAGCCCCTGTGGCAGTCCTGTGGATTCATTGTCTGTGCACTCTGCTGCTGACAAGGTCATCCGTAGCAATGATGAGGCAGACTTGGACAAAGTTGCCCTGGCAGAGAAATTTTCAGAGACCAGAAAGCTATTTGAGAGAAATATAAAACAGCGGAGCTCAGTGGACAGGTACTCTCCTGGCAAAGGTGAAAGAAGTGAGGATAAGAGGAGACGCAGTTCATCTTCTGATTGCAGCAATGTGGTGGACCACTTCAGTTTTAATACAGAAGCAAGTCTTCCAATTGCGCTGGAGAAAGCTGAAAATCAGGGTAATGAGGAGTTGAAGCAGCAGCATCCTAATAGTGGTTCCAAATCCTCCTTCCTGAATGCAGGTCCCATTTCTAGGAGGCTGGAAAGCTTTCTGGGTGACAGTGATACTGAGGAATCCAAAGAAGTTTCCAAAAATGATATTCCTCTGAATCAGGACCCTTTAAGAGGCGACAACACTTCTGCTGTTGCTGAAGGATGTCCAGAGAAGGCTGTGTCCACCAAAGTGCCTGTGATCCTCGGAGATGAGCTGAGCGAGGCACTTGGAAACAACAAAAGAGAGCAACTGGTACTTGAGAAAAGCTTGTGGGATACGGGCAGTATGCCTGGTCAGGAGGCTCAGCGGAGATCAGATGGTGTTCTCTACCGGGTTTCTCCCACGGAGGGGACTTGCGCAGAGCTGGTTGCACAAGATGAAACCTCAGGGCATGAAAAAGAAGGTTTGGAGAAAGATCACATTATTCAAGAGGATCAGCCACTCAGACATGAAGTACAGGGAGGGAAGGGAAGCGACTACTCCTTGAAGGTGGTAGAAGAGCTTATGGAAAGCAGCAAGACCGGTCAGGAAGAAGAAGGAGATGGGATGTCTTTTAAAGATGGTCCAGTTATGCGAGTTCAGGATGTTCTAGAGCAGGAAGGGGATACTGAAGAAGAGGAGCAAGTGGTGGAAAAGCAGAGTGAGAACTTCAGTGCTTTTGGAATAGAGAATGCAGCTTTTGATGATGACAGGGTTACAGAGCCAGAAAACCAAGGGCCTGAAGGCAGAGAAATTATGGAGGGAGAAGAGGAGGAGTATATGTATGACAGTGAATATGAGGAGTTTCCTGGACTTTCTGAAGAGGAAGATCCTGAGCCAGACCGAAAAGTGAAGTTCTCAACAGCTCCTATCAAGGTAAGTGCATTTGAATTTTTGTTATTTTCTTATTGTTTTGCAGTCAGAAAAACCAGGAAACACATTTTTGTGGTGCTTTTTTCAAAGCTCTAAAAATCCTTTAAAAAGTGTAAGTTCATGGCTTTTCTTCAAAACCGAACAAGAAAGAAGTTACAACTTTTTATAAAGATATTTATAAAATAGTCATAAATTATTTCAGAATCACAGCAGCTTCATAAGATAGCACAGTGAAACACATGAGATTTTACTTACAGGAACACTAAAAGTTTTAGGAACAGATACAAACACATGACCTTTAATACTTGCCTGCCTTTGTTTAAAATTGAGGCATTGCATTAGGAAGGATTTTTTCAGTTTTACTTTTTGTACAAAAGTTCACAAAAAACCAAAACAATAAAAAAATCCGTAGCAAACTTTCAGATTCAACTTCAGACTTGTTATCAGAACTTACTAAGAAAATATCAAATGACTGGTTCCTGTTATTTAAAATTTTAGAATTCCCTAATAATAAACATACATATTGTTTGGGGTTTTTTTATATTGGCTTGGTGAAGAAGCTGTGAAGAGTGTTAATATGAGCATTTTGGATTTTTGAAGTTGCAGAAGTAGAAGTTACAGGGCAGACTGAGTGATGAGGAGTAGTGTAAGTTAGAACACTAACAAATTAAAAAGATTTAGGTGTCTGATCTTCCCTCACCAAAAATACCCACAAAATAAGTCATTCCACAACTCAGACCATGTTTATCCATGGTCTCATTGCAGACTTAAGTTATTCTAGTCCCTCTTAAAGTTTGGGAGGAGAATTGGGAGATGTGGACCAGGATGGAATGGGAAACTGTCCAGGCTTTCTCAAACATACTTCTATTCTTCTACTATTACATGAATGAAAAATACCATCTTTAATAAACAGTTTCTACACTTTGTTCGTACAGAGTCAGGACTCACTTTTACTGATCAGAGAGATGTAAAAGTTCTGTTGACTCCTGTACTTCCTGCAGTGGAGAGCTGTAATTTCCCAGCTTGCTAAACACACGCTAGTGCTGTACCCCATAAAATGTTTTGGGTTTGGCAAAATACAGGTTTTGTTGCATGTGGGTTTTTATAGTCTCTCCACAGACAGGCTGACTTTATATGGCTTTCTTGTAGTTGATGCTGCTTTAGTGGTGACCTGGAGCACTGAAGGGGACAGTGCCACTATTGGAAACTGCATAATGGGTCCAGTGAGGGTTGTGAGGGAGCCGGAGGGCCATCAGTCCATTTCCCACCACTTTTGTGCGTTGAGTGTCTGAGGAGAGTGCTGTTAGAGTCTACTGTAAATGTGTGTTCGGTGAGTGACTGCTGGTTTCCTGCTGGAGGCAGGGTTTAACTGATCATTGATTAAATCCTACTGAAGCAGTCACTGTAACATACTTTTCCTGCCTTCTCTGTTATGTCTATGCCAGACGTAGTTGAAAGCATTAGTAGAAATCTCTGTGCCAGCTGTGATGGAAGCTCTCATGTAGACAAAACTCACTTTTTAGTAAGTAGCACTGTTCAAATACAGCTGCTTCTCTGAAAGCCACAGGAACCAACTTGTACCAGATTATCAATTATACAGCCGAAAGGTGAATGGTTACTTGCAACTCTTAGCAGTTTTCCATTAAAAACAACATAGTTCTTGCCATAGTGCCCCACTTGGATTGGCAGAATAAATTGTACTTAATAGCAGTATGGTCAGTGAACTTTATTTTTAGGGCCCTAAAATGGAAGCTTGTGATACTTGCTTGCTCTTTTCAGCGAAACTTGACCACATCTTTCCTATAATGAGTATAGGGATCTCTTTCTGTATGTCGTTTTCCATAGCTGTTTCCCATCTGTTCCTCATACCTAAGCAATGATTTCTTTCCTTTTGTCTGCCTTTTTGTTTCATGTTTCTATGATACTTAGTGGGAATGAGTCCTGGTATATGGTTTTGGGCTTTTGTGCTCTGTAAAGAATTACTACTTTTTTTGCACTTTCCCAAAATCTTTTTTAGTAGTGTACCTTTAATATTTCGTTAACTCTTTAGAAAATCCCACTTTTACCTCAGAGAAGGAAATCTTTCTTGTTTGATGTTGTGCATGGATTTTAGTGCATCTTAAATTGGAAAAGAAAAAAAATCCTGAGTGGTAGCAAAAGATTATTCCTGGTCCCTACCACAGCTTAGAACAGTGCCATAGTAAGAAATATATCCTAGTAGCTTCTTTTTTCAGCTTTATTTAGACTAACAAGCTTGAATGAAATGGAGTGCCATTTCAGACATCTGTAGCTGCTAGAGGAGGTGGTCTGTGTTTTTCCTCCTTTTAAGACACTCCTGAGAGAGGCCAGGCTAGCCTTGGTGTTCTAGCTGTTTTCCTTCTGCATCTTTCTAGTGATTATGTGGAAACCATCTCTGTCTTTTGCAGTTGCTGTTTAGCAGGTGTCTGATAGAGCTGGAGAATTCAAAACATTCAGAGGTGTTTGGGCAAGAAAAAGCAGGTTTTCAGGCCATCGAGGTTCTGTAGTGACGGAGACCTGACCGTTGATTAACCCAAAAGGGAAGTTGGATGTGGGTGTAGGTAATGGATATAGCTTACACACAGGCACCCTACAAACAGTATTTATGCTGCAGTGGCAAAGAGAACTTGATTAATATATCTGTTTCGAAGTTTCTAGTCAGTTGTAAAATTGGCAAGGCTTTTGAGTAAAAGGAGGCTGTGGAGTTCCCAGGAGATGTATAAGTTAGCTAACACTGTTAGCTCTGCATCTGACCCATGATAGAGATCCATAATTGTTGACATCTGTAGCAGGGCTTAAGAACATAATTTGATCTGATAATTTCAGGAAAGATGGAACGTAATTATTGCAAATACTCCATGATTTTGTGTTGCCCTGTGCTCGTTAAAATAAGCATAGATTAGACTTTTAAAAAATAAATGTTTAAATTCTGTAGAAGCTGCTGATAAATGACGTGTGGTAAGATTTCTTACTTGCTGTGGGTGACCTGACTCTTTAAGTCCTGCTGCTGTTTGATCTCTGCAGACCTTAAGGAATATTATGTCCCAGTGGCTTGCTTTTCCTACAGTAGTGAAGAGAGTGATACTGTACAGTTAACAGAACTTCACAGTCTGGGTTTGTGTTATGGTACATGAGCTATTTTTACTCTCTTGTTGCCACATATGAAGCCAGTAAGGAATGTAAAGCACACTCAGCTGTCCAAGGTATTTGCAAGGGAACGGAATTTGTCTGTCTTGAAGTTTTCTGAAGAAACTGTGTAAACAATCAGCATTACAGACAGTGCAAGTAATGTCAGGTTACTGTGCTGTCATCCCTTTGTCTTTCACTTTGTTTTTGTAATGTAGAGATTAAACTCACTTTCAATTATGTGATTACCTTGAAAGGTTTTAATTAACATAAATGTAATGACTGAGAGCTGTTTGACATTTGTAATTTTGAAACTTTCCATTGGGAAAACAAATGCCTGTTTCCAAATTGACCTCTTTAGATCATTTTACCTCTGTGTCAAACTTTGTCCTCGAAACCTTTAATAACACTATGACTAACTTCTGCAATGATTTATGATCCTTAGAAATTCTATAGCTCAGGTAAACTGAAAAGATAATACAACTGCTATTTGCTTCCGTAAGTCTGTTTAATTAGCAGTGTTATCCAGTTTATGTTGCATGGGAGTGTCTGTTCCCAGCTTTTTGTGAATAATACTTTCTTTTAAGATTGTTAAGTCAGGAACACAGTTAAAAAAAAAAAAAACAAAACCTTCATAAAGGCTTTACTTTTCTATTTGTCCCAGTTGAGCAGAAGTTTAAACTTTTTAAATAAGGAAAATGAAAGCAGTTTCATAGCTTTTGTGTTGTCCTAAGCAGCCAAGTATCTGAGAGAATACGGAAATCCTTCATAGTATTGCCATTTGTCTTGCACATCAGAATAGAGCTGGTTTATGTATAGCTGAGACGCAAACAGTAATCTTGTTCAGGTTGGCATACTCTTCAATCTTTTTAGTACAGAGTTGCTTACTGTGGAAGTTCATGAAGCAGTAAATGAAGATATACTTGAATTAGATTTCCTATATAACACAATGTCTGTAAATGCTTACCACTTCTAGGAGAGGCACAATTTTTCTAGGTCAATGAGTAGTCTCCTGAACACTGTTTTAACAAAATGTTGCAGAGTAGTGCTTCAGCTTTGTGCATCCACTGATTTTTGGACTGTTAACTTCTATACTTACAATGTCATACACAGGAAGGTGTACAAAAGACACCAAATGATTAAAGTTAGCCAAACCTTGGAGTTTCTTTGGTAGTTAGAGACTTGATGACTGCATAAATGGTCGATTTTTTTTGTCAGCCATTGGTCAAGCACTTCAGTAAAATACTGTGACATTAAGAAATTGTATGTGATAAGGATGTAGGTTGATCTAGGAAAATAGAAATTTGATTTGAGAGTAGGTGTAAACAGAATTCACTTATATGTGGGAAATCATCTGCTTTTTTTCTTGATACAAATAATGTAGGTGTATTTCCATCATGCTTTGTTTGGGATCTTTTGCAGTAACAATTTTTTTGTTGTAACTCATAGACTTTAGTTGTTCCAAAGCTTTGTTTATCACTGGCATCAACATTACAATGTTTGTCACTTAGCATCATAACAACTTTTCTTCATATTTTTGTCTCAAAGTCTCCATGGTACTTTTCAGTGACTTTTCACAAAAATTAACCCTCTTATATTCTACCTGCATCTGAGAATGTGACATTTCCTCCTGGTTAACTTAACAGGATGAGATGTTAAAAACAGGGATGTTAACTTAGTCAGAAGGCAGTGCCACCTCAGCTGAGATGGTGGTGGAGTTACAGCCAGGTCACAGCAGAGCTCCGCTTCCATGGAGGGAGAGCATGCGTTGTCTGCTCTGAATGTTTGAAATTAAATAAAATCAGTGCAGTGAACCTGAATGAGATGCTTTTCTCTGTCTTCAGTGTTTCTTTCACTGGGATTTAAAAATGAAATACCTGAGAGTGAAAATCTTTGGGAGGAGGTAGCAGATACCATGTTGTCTTTTTTGCTCTTGAGCTAGCTCCAGTGCCTTCGCTACTGCAGTGAAATACAGAACTAGAGAAGAAATTTTACTGGTTTTATTGAGAATTAAGTAGAGAATAGTGAGACTGGTACAAACTGGTTTATTTATGATTAAAGTATCTGTATGAAATGTTCTGTACTGCAGATCTGAAGCAAGGTTGCACTTATGCCTTTACGTAAACTGACTTAGTTGATTAAGTACACAGACCTACAGGATGAAGTACGTAAGTGTGTGCAGCCTGCCTCTCCACCTGTTTGGTAACAGAAAATGCTACGTTAAGTGTAATGGCTTATAGTATTAACCTGTTTAGCAGTTACCAAACATTCTGAATACTTTTTGAAGAAATGTAAAAATATAATTGTTTTTTTAAAAAGTAAGCAAGGTGTATCTGTTTGCTGATTAAAGGATTTGATAGCGTGAATTTACTTAAATCAGGTATAGTCACTTTTCATTTAAAATATTACAAGTAGCGGTAATAAAATATTAACCGTGTTTCAGAAACAGAGGGAAGAGTGGGTAGTGGTAACAAGATGTCTACTTTAACTGAAGAGGGAGATTGTAAGAGTAAAGTGTACACTATACTTCAGTCCTACTTCAGTGCTGCTGTTTCAAACAATTAGTCGTATTTGCCTGGGCACTTCACGTTTTGCTAGGCACTGCAAAGGTGATCAATTGGAAAAGCTGAAACTGTTCATGATTAGATAATTTTCCCTGAGCCATACCTTGTGTTTTGGATGTTTGGCTTTATTGAATGTCAGTAAACTCGCGTGCTCAAAGTAAGAGTTGTGTTTCAGAAGAAAGGTGAACCAACTGGTGTAGCCATTGCCAGGTGTGGTGCCTGGCAGGGGTGTCAGTGACACTTGGGTGCCTCTCTCAGCTGTTAAGTGTTACTTTAACTGCCTGTGCAGGTGTTGTGGGGCTTTCCAGCAAATACTTCAGTGTTATATGAGAAATCTGAAGTGATGTTGTTATTGCTTCTGTTCCAATTAGTTGGAAGCCCTTCTGGGCAGTTACTGATTTCTTAATCTTACTGTTTATTTGCTTTTGTAATGTTCTGCTTTTGATCAGGCCCAAACAAATCTACTAGAAATTAATATGGGAGTGGAGGTCTTTGGACTGTGTTTTATGACTCCACAGCAGTTTCGTGCAAACACATGGTAAATTAGTGTTCACCCTTTAACACTGTGCTAGAACTAACATAGTTCTTAAGTAGAGCTTTTTATGTGCTGCTAAGAGTTTAAATTAAGTGAAGTCATTGTTGGTTTCCTGTGATAATGCTTTTTTCCGTGATAGCACTTAGATGATATAATGGAGATTTTTGATTCTGTATGGTAACAGGAACTGAACAGTAGGATCTTCTAGACAGTAGGCTGTGTTGGTTTTCTTGGAGTACTGATCTCAATTATGTTGATACTAGCATCTTCATAGAAGGAGGCAAAAGGAGCTTTCCTCCATTTGCCATTTGAAGTGATTCATTCTCCTGATATGAAGAATGCAGTTTGTTCTGTCTCCAAATAAATATATTTACTGTCCAAGGACTAAGTATATATTTGAAAATTTCTTGTTAGGTATGTTATCAATTTAATTAAAATAATCCTTAAAAATTAATCCCTCTGTAAGAACTTTTTTTGATCTGAATTATTTTTATTCATTCTGAAGAAGAGACATCTTGAGTGTAAAAAGAAATTATTTTTTCAGATAATGGGGTTTTTCATCATTTATTAGCTTGACAGGATCCAGAAGTTATTAATGTTAGTTTAACCTTCTGGATATATAACACGCTACGGTAAAAGTCTTGTAAAATTCACGTGACTTCTACAGTAAAATTCATCTGGTTTCTCCTACATTGAGACAATAACTTGTGTTTGCTAAAGCATATCTTTTAAAAATATCACTTGCACAGTAATAATTTTACGATCTCTGGCTAGCAGTGGCTTCTAAATAGTAAGATTAGAATTTCTTTTGTCCCTAACGCGTTTGATTCAGTGACTAAACCCTGCCAGACACAGTACAGGGATGAACTGTGTTTAGCTTTCTCATCAATCTTGTAAACTGTGTAACTTGTAACTTATATTACGTATTATCCACATTTTAACAGTGTTTAATGTTGCTTTTGCTGCTTGGCAAGAACAGCTTGCTGAGCAGTTCTCTATTTTCTGTATTAGTATGAACAGCTTTATTGTTTCCGTCTCGTAAAAGATTAATACCACGTTATGATTCAGCATGTACACAATAAAAATTTCTGTCTTTTGCCCTTGACTCTTTGGCCATAGTTTTCTTAGTGTGCTCTTGCTTTTCTTTTTGTTACTGCAGTGTTTGGCTTCTGGTTGTAGATCAGTTTTGCTTTTCCTCTATTCTTTGAAATACATGTATTTCCTCAAAATTATTTCTCTGACATCAAGGAGGGGCTTCTTACTATTTTGAACTAGTCTATCTCGTCTTAATTGTGAGGTTTTGGTTTTTAAAATATCGCCTAAGTGTTCTTACACACTTGCTATCTGTAACTTTAAAAGTATGAGTTCTTTCTCTTAGTGGATTAGTCAGAATTGATTTCAGATAGGTTTTTCTTAAAAACCTAGTGTGCATCAATATTAGTAGTCTTCATTTGCATAGATATTTTTGTGCTATTATTTTATGAATGACAATTATAAACATCACTGGAATCTAAGCCAACACTAATTTTAAATGTTATGATCCACTCGCAGTAGATGATTAATTCCTATGGTCAATTTTGTGTCAAAATGGGCAAATACCATAAGACTCTAA
Organism: Antrostomus carolinensis; assembly: GCF_000700745.2. Taxonomy (NCBI): domain Eukaryota; kingdom Metazoa; phylum Chordata; class Aves; order Caprimulgiformes; family Caprimulgidae; genus Antrostomus; species Antrostomus carolinensis. Next base: position 9,785 of record NW_010308251.1, read on the forward strand.
AGTACAATGCTGTTACTTTCAAGTTGGAAAAATATTGAGTAATTTTTAGAAATTCCAGAGGTATTTTAGTGCTGGCAGCCTAAGGCTTGAAGCGTATGTAATACTGTTATGATGGTGCAACTTTGCTTCCCCCAAATTTCCAGCGCTTTATAAGTGGTTGTATAAGGAACTGGTCATCCCCTTGCTAGTATAAATCTTCAGTAGATAGTGACTGCTTGCCTCATCCTCTGCTTTGTGAGTTAGACAACTGAGTTATAAAGAATCAAGAAAATACAGTTGTCAGTGTCTCCAAAATGAACTGTTGGCAGTTTGCTCATTCAGCCGTTTGGTAGTTAGTGATCTTTAACATTTTAGCTGTATTATTAATACTCGATCATATGTACACTTGTAAAAAAGCAAACTTGATTTTCTTTCATGCCCCAGTATTTAATTTGTTCTCAAGAACTCAAGTATTCTCGTTAACAAGTTATCACTTGTCCACTCATGAACTTCCTTTTTATTATTAGTTTAAAATTCATCTATTATAACTTGACTATATTTTTAGAGAGATCGGGTTTTCTTTTGGGATGGAAAGGAACCAAACTAGACTGGTCATGTTCCAAAAGGAGAATGGTGCTTCATGAAATGCTTCTGCTTCATATCCTGTTTACTGATTTAGGGGGGGTGGAGGGGGAAGATTAAATTAAATAACTTGGTCACCTTTTTTTCTGGTAGTGATAGACTAAGGATACTTAAGATCATTTGGATGGTTTTCTTTGTATATTTTGCAGATTTTTCTGTAAAGTTTATGGAAGACATATGCTGTAAGTGCAACCCTTGTGATCTTTCTGGTGTCTGCATATTAGTCCAAAGGAGTTTATTGACCTTTATGCAAGACTTAGGAAGAACAGCTTTTCAGGAAGGTTATTTTATTGGGGGAAACATAAGGTTTCTGAGAGCGAGTTTCTTCCTTCCCTTTCAGCCAGGTGGATCTAGTCTTGCTTACTTACTGGACTCCTGTATGGCCATGCCATATTTCTGGAGTAGCTATTTTGCGGGATTTGGCAAAGAATTTGTGAAACTGTCCTCCAGCTGTGGTCTGGAGGTGAAGCATTAAGCTCCCTGTGGGAAATACTGAGTTATATTAGTTGCTTTTTGGTAATCTGTTTCAATAACTGTTTTCCTGTGTGTGAGGCTACTGCTGTGCAGAGCTAACACCATATACTAGCAGATGTAAATTCACTGGGAAAATGTTAATTACAGCTAATTACAGTTAATTCTGTCCTATTTACATGATTACAGTTAACCTGTCTAGGTAGTCTTAGTGGGAAAATGCAAAAGCTGCAAAAACTTAGTAGGACATGTAAATTATTACCTTTGTGTCAGCACTATATGTTCTTGATTAGGGAGATGGCTGCTGCAGCTGCAGTCCATAACTGTCTTCTGTATTACAGTGATGTTGAATAAAACAGTGCCTGCAAAAACTTAAGCAAATAAACTTTGATTTCACTTAAATGGGGGTGGTGTGTTATTTTTTTTCTTTTGATTTTTTTTTTCTAACTTATGAATTTAAATACAATTAATGAACATGCTGTTGAGTAAAATTAACCCTGTTACATGGAGCTCATTCTTCCTTTCTTGATTTGTCTTAATTCGTATTGTTTGTTTATCTTTTATTTTTAACAATTCAGAAATTCAGCTGAAGTGATTTCTAAAAATAGTAGTGTATGTAAGAAGGCATTTCCTTTTCCTGGGAAACTGCGTGATTCCCATGCAAAATCAGAAAACTACATCTGTTTGAAGCACTGCAATTGGCAGATGGTATGGGGGGAGGGAAGAGAAGAGGAAGAAGGATTTGGGGGAATGTAGTCCTAAAAGAAAAAAAGTCACACTATATGAAAGAGGAGATGACTGATGTGACTGATTTAACTATTTGGTGGATTTACAACGCAAAAAGTGTTTAAGAAATTGTTTTGAAATTACTAAAATGTTACTTCTGTGCAAGTTGGAAACTGTCTTATAGCAGCAGTATTTATTAAATTGATGGTTGTTTGGAAAATGGGATCTCTAAAAGTACCACTTTAGTTTCCTTACTGGTTTTTCTTTCAATTATATCATGGTTGGAAGGAGGTGGGAAAGCACTAAAAAAAGTTTTCTGTTACCTTTCTTAGGTTTTCAGTACTTACTCAAATGAAGACTATGATAGACGTAATGAAGAAGTTGATCCTGTGGCAGCCTCAGCTGAGTATGAACTTGAGAAAAGGGTGGAAAAAATGGAAGTGTTTCCTGTGGAAATTGAAAAAGGTGCAAATCAGACCTTGAATATTTGCAAGATACTATGCACACCAAGGATAAAACAATTTTAAACTGTATTTTCCCTGAATTCAGGTCTTGCATTTTTGAAACTATGTTCAGGCTTTCATTTGTGGCTAGTGAATTTAGAGAGTGTTAAATGGACAGGCATCTACTAAGTGCAAATTGTCATACTTAATTGAAGTTACAAAAGCTACATTACCAAGTGACAGATCTGCACAAAAATACATACAAGTCATAACTTCAGAACAAAAATGCTTTAAGTAGTATCTAGATAGAAAATATGTTTGGGTTTGGTTGGTTGTTTGGTTGTTTTTTTTAAGTGGGTTTTCATATCCTTTATGTGGAAGGACCTGGAACACTTTGAAGGACCACACTGCTGCTGAGTGTTGTGTTGTGTCATGTGGCTAATGTTAGATTTTTGAATCCCTTAGGTGACAGTGGTCTGGGCATCAGTATTATTGGAATGGGAGTTGGTGCTGATCAGGGACTGGAAAAACTAGGTATTTTTGTAAAAACAATAACAGATGGTGGAGCTGCTCAGAGAGATGGACGGTAAGTTTTTCATTGAATTGATTATTCTTTTTAGAAATTTCTAACTGAGCCTAATCGTTTTCATTGGATCTGCTAAACACTGTGAATAAAAGTACAAAAGCTGAATGCAGCTGAATAAATATTACAT
>NW_010308251.1:12787-16499 GCF_000700745.2 Antrostomus carolinensis
CAGAGGGTTTATCTAATATGGGACACTTGTGCATAATAAGCATACGTCTGCTTGCAGCATACATGAAAAAAGCTTAGAATATGCCCATGTGTAAAAGTGCTACAAAATCTTATTGAAACCTTAGGACACCAATGACTGTTTAAGTAGTATGAAAAATATCAAGGCAAATACTGAGTAAATTTTAATTGGTGATCTGTATAGTAACTGACATCAGGAGATTGTTTTCAGCAATTAATTTCTTGGGACTCAAAATTTCTCATTATAAATACTAGTGAGTTTTAAGCAATAACTTGTCAAAAATTTGTCAAGCCAAAATATTTTTGTTGAACTGATAGCTAAGCATTTATTTATTTTGCAGAATTCAAGTAAATGATCAGATTGTTGAGGTTGATGGCATAAGTCTAGTGGGAGTTACTCAGTTCTTTGCAGCCACTGTATTAAAAAACACCAAAGGCACAGTGAGGTATGTATGTTTTCTGTGAATTAATACTTTCTTTTTGTCATTTTTCATTAATGGAGAGTACAAAACCATAATCTGAATGTTTTATAAAGATATTGAAGGCAACAGTATGGCAAACGAATATCTTAAGTGCATCTTAAGCTTTTTGCTGAATTTGTTTTTCTTCTATAGGTTTCTGATTGGGAGGGAGAAGCCAGGGACTCAGAGTGAAGTAGCCCGCCTCATTAGTGAGACCTTAGAGCAAGAGAGATGTCTGTATGAGCAGCACTATGTTCATGATGATACAGAGCAGGTAAAACATCATACATACTTATATATTTTTAAAAGTACATAATTACTGCTACATGCAATAACTTCTGCAAATGGAGTAAATGCTTTTTGAATCAAATTGAAGCAAAAAAAAAAAGGATTAAACAGGCAACTTGTTAAAAACAGAAAATACAAACTTCATATGTTACTGTTATCAAGGCACATGATTATCACTACTTTCTATACTTCCAATTTGTCAGTAATCCAAAAGATATTTTAGTATCAGCTGTGTGTGATTCTTTTGTCCACGGCTTACATAGCTCTCTGTTGTGGAACTGTGATGAAGGTATTTGCAAGTCATCTTTAATACTTATCGTGGATATAGGAAACTAAAAAGGAATAGTAACTAGTTGTGAAAAGTTTTGAAAGTGTTTGGATTCCCTGCTTGTATGCTTTTGTTATCGCTACTGCCATAATGCAAAGTGTGTGTGTGCTACAGAATGTCGTGATTTTCCCATTTTGTCAGGATGATGACTATGATGATGATGACGATACATACGAGTCACATTTATGTGGAAAATCTGTAGAAGTTTTTGATCTTCCTGAAAATGAAGATATTGGTTTACCACTGGATATGGATTCAGCACAGTCTCTTCTTAAATTTAAAGAGGTGTGGTAGCAGTTTCTTAAATATTCTTTGTGATGCACTGAACCTCGTAAGGTTTGAGTATAGTCTCCTTCACGTCCTCCTCATTGTGGTTTTGGGTTGTTTTCCCATCGCCAATAAATCTCTCTGGTAAACATCCCTTCAAATGTAGGTCTTCTGTTATTTTCTGATCCCAGCTTCTCTATACATATTTATATTAAATGGTCCTTTGTTTTAAATTAATTTAAAAAGCCCTTGGAAACAGGCATTAGAACCCAGCATCACCTCCCTCCTTGTTGTGATGTCTGAACATTGTATTAAATAGATCTGATGATTCTGTTAGTTCTTCTTTGGCCCATTGGACTTTGCATTTATTTGCTGTGCGGGGAGCATGGGGGGGAGGAGTATGCCCATTCTGAGTGGTCTTGAGTATTATGACTAGTTGTTCTTCAGGAAAACAAGAAATACACATCTGATCTCTTGCTCTAGGCTCCGAGATCTCCTGGGAAATCTCTGCATACATAAAAGCACTTGTTTCAGTAGATAGGCATGGTTTTGGCTCAGAGGGTTTTTTCAGGTGTATTTTTTGGAAGTAATTAATTTGTAAACCCAGTAGGGAATTCTAGACTGTGGATCCCAACTTGACATAATTGGCAAATAGAACTCCCTTTTCCCAAGGTTTTTATAAAGGAGCATGTTTGCTTTATTCAGGCCTGTGGAATTTAGTCAGGGATTTAAGGGGTGCCATCTTCGGCATTTGGTGGTCTGGGCTTCTTTGGTAGATTTAAGTCCCTGTCATTTTCACTCTGGAGGAGAAAAATATACTACAAAAGAAATTGTTTGATCAGATGGCATTTGTGCATACTGACAGCTTGTTTTTGTAAAGGATCAGTATTTTGCAGACCTCCTTAAGTTTGCTTTCTTCCTCAACACTGATGATGTTGAGGAAGCTGAAATTTCAGGCTATTAAACTCTAGAGAACATTTACAGTTTTTCTAGATTAGGAAGCATAGCAGCAGGCTACAGCGTCTTTTCATAAACACTCTATTTACTTGGAATACAATTAAATTCTCAGCTAGATCATTACTGTGCTGTTATTAACATAATCTAAATAAAGGACAGTCATGGATTCATTTATTTTAATGTGTTTTTGTGCACTGTGCCTTGCCAAAAAAAAAAAAAAATCCCCCCCAGGGTTACAGATGGAAAGTGAGATACAAGAAATAACTAAGAGCTGTGAAGAAAATGTGCTTTTGCACTCCTATGTGTGATGTTTTCTTAAGATGTGTTAATGATAATCTGTACGTTTGGCTTAGGTATAGCTTTATCCATTTCTAATAATACTAAGAAGATTTGTGGTGTAAAGTACAAGGCTTAATTTTAAAACAAAGCCAGCATGTTTATTTGTAAGTGCTGATAAGTAAAAATATTCAGTACTGTTAAATTTTTACTTGATCCTGTGTACCAGTTGGCATCCTAAGTGCGTTGCTGCCTTTTCATTCTCCTGGCACATTGAAACACTATTTTATCGTCCTCACTTTTCTTAATCTATAGATAACAGCGTATGATTTTTAACTATAGGTGTTCATGTATTGATTTTTGTACCAAGCAGAATACTGTGGAACTTTTTTGGTTTTAATTTAAGTTCAACTTTTTTAAAATGAAAGTTCATGATCACTTCTCTTGTAATTGACAAATAATTAGGCTGACTTTATTCTACTATAAAAATGGTTTGAGGAAGAAGAGAATCGTGGACAAATACTGAAAACTAGCATTTCAAGTGGCATTTTGTGTGTGCTCATACAAATATTGTTTGTTTGTTTGTTTCAGCTACAATTAAAACATGCAGTAACAACAGCTGAAGTGAATCAACTGAAAGAGAAAGTAAGTTTTCAAAGGACCTTATTATTTGTTAGTGGGTGGGTTTGTTTTGGGTTGTTTTTTTTGCCTACCTATGAATTTTACCAAGAATAATCTGAATGTAGAAGGCAGCAATCTGGTCTAGGTCTCAGGCTCTATATACTCTTTGTTATGCTAGACAGGCTCTTATAAGCTGAAGAGCTGTGATCAAATTAAGGGGAAAAAAAACCCCACACAAAACAAACAAACAAAACAACCCCGAAGTTCCCCCTGTGCCATTATAAAATGAATGCTTCAGTATTACTGCTTAGAGTGGAACTGAGTGTAGTGGAGTTCTGTATGAAACAAGCTCCCAAACAAATACAAGAATATTTTCAGTAGATAGAACTTGTCTTATTTGAGTATAGATTTGGCGCTTACAGACAATGGTTTGTGGCTGACTTTCTGTTACCAGGAAGTGATTTCTGTTACCTTGTTTCCCCTCTTTTCCTCCTCAA
>NW_010308251.1:16542-20122 GCF_000700745.2 Antrostomus carolinensis
GAGTTTTTTTTCCAGCTTTCTTTTTGATGAGGATTGGTTCAACACTTCAGCTTTCTCTGAGAAAGGGTTTCTTGTTCTTTTTGCTGCTTTTTCCACTGATGGAGATCTGTGCATGACCTTTTTCTGGAAATATTTGTTGTAAGTGAGCAGCTTCTTTTATTCCATTGTCCTTCTGTGTTGCCTTGCCAAGAAATGTGTACCCTAGGACATGTTGCTGGAGGCCAGTAGCAAGTGGGGAGGGGATATCTTCAGATTGCAAGAAAAACCCCAGTATATACGGTTATTCAAAATTACTGCAATCTGCAAATGTTCAGAGCTCCAAGTGTAGAGAGGCAAGGCAGTCAACACTCCTTTGTGTTCTTATGATAGTTCTGATTTTGATTTCTGACAAGGCTCCTCCTCTAGTTCTGATTTTGATTTCTGACAGGGCCACTCCTCTAGTTCTGATTTTGATTTCTGACAAGGCTCCTCCCCTAGTTCTGATTTTGATTTCTGACAGGGCTCCTCCTCTAGTTCTGATTTTGATTTCTGACAGGGCTCCTCCTCCTTGCACTAGTCTTGAAATTTGGCCCAACTGGGTTGGTAAAAAGCTGTTGAAAATGTTGGCGTTAGAACAACTTGCTGCCCCAGTTTTAATTCAAGAAATTCTTGGTCCTGTCAACATCTCTCTTCAATCAGCAGGTGATCTTAACTGGCTTCAAAAGCAGTGACTTCCTCAGTGTAAGTGGTGTCCCCAAAGAAGGAGGCATGGACAAACTAAGCAGTATCCTGCCTGCTCACTCTCCAAAGCCTAGAGAACTTCACATGTTAACATTCCCTTCTATAATGTGGCTGCTGTCAAGCTGAAGGGGCCCCTTCCCTTTCCTTTGTTAGAGGGAATGTTTGGTGGTTTTATGCACTAGCCCCAAGAAAGCAAACTGTGGGTATATCATAATTTATTAGGAAGACCACTGTCTTATAATGTACCAGGGAAAATCAACTGGTCTCATTAGCTTTATTCAAAAAAGCTGTTGGCAACAAAATAGTAGGACAGGGAGCTTGTCTTATTCAGGTTAAGGTTCTGTATCTCTGTTTGCCTTTGAAGGTAATAGGTCATCAAAATAGGCCTCTACAGAGGTATTAAGAGATTTTGAACAAGTCAACATAAGCTAACAGTAAAGGTCTTACTCATTTTATCTCTTTAAAAAGAAGCAATACTAATGAGGAAGTAGTAAAAGACTCTTGAGTTCCTTGGATTAGCAAGGGTTGCACGAGTTGATACAATTTCTTTAGAAGTTCAATGTCTTGTTTTAATATTACTGATAAGTAATTGTTATTAGCTATTCTGTACTTAAACCTGTATGAACAACTGGCTTTTATTTCATCTTTTAGTTTCAATTAATTCCTTAAGTATTAATCTTTTCAGTTAAAAATTGTTGAAGCAGAAAAAAATGAGTGGAAACTGAGTCGAGCCCAACTTCAGCAAAACTTAGACGAAAGCAAAGAGAAAATTAAAAAGTTAGAGACCTACTGGTTAGAGGCACAGAGTTTATGCAAAACAGTAAATGAGCATCTAAAAGAAACTCAAGAACAATGTGATGCCCTTGAAAAGAAATACAACAAGGCCAAGAAATTGCTTAAAGATTACCAACAAAAGTAAGTACCCCAAAATACCAGGTCTCTCTTTCTTGCTTGTATGTTTTGTATGTTATGGGGAAAACTGACAACAATACCTACAGTTAGGATTTGTTAATGTACTTTTAATTTGTGAGAGTTTAGGGAAGCAGTGGGCTATACATGCTGAATTCTTCCATAACTTAAGTCACCAGCTTCTGGAAAGGATCTCCAGAAATTTTGCTGGTGCTCTTTGATTCTAAGCTTAAGAAAAAATATTTAATATTTCAATAACAAATTTTAAAAACAGCTTAGTTGAGAAACTATAATGTGTCTGTACTTTTGGAAGGACTACTTGAAATTTGGCATAAAATATTTGGCAATACCTTTTGCTGTTTGTGAAAAACCCTCTAGCTTTGACCAACTTAAATGTTCCAGATAGGGTAGGCATCAAAGGATATATAATAAGAGCCAGATACATGTGATTCAGTCTGAGTTAGGAGTTATAGCAGGAGTAAAACAAATTCTGAGAAAAAATAAGAGTTTGGTATACTTATCTAACCCATCAAAATGGCAGCATGAAAACTATCTTCAATCTATTAGCAAGTTTGAGTTTTTTAGTAGAGGTTTATTAAATACACCTGTGTAAGACTTGAACGCTGTTGTCATGCAGTTGTGTCTGTTTGTTCTACCTTCTTTCCTCTTAAGCTAAACAAAAGCTAATTGCAAAATGGTTTTAGAATTTTCTTGATAATACGGAACACAGCTGTTGCTTTTGATAGTTACTCTAAGCATATAATTATCTTGTCCCAAATTTCTCCAATTGCTACTTCTTTTTAAAGGCAGTTTGCATGATCTTTTGCTCTGCAGTCTACATCCAGAAATGTTACATTTCACAGTGCGTTTTTGTGCTGTTTGAGCTTTTTAAGGTTATTTTGTGTTTTTGTACATTACTCCATCTGACTTGCAGGGAAAAGCAGCTTTTATTTTTGTTTCCTTCTTGTAATCATTGTTTCTTTTTGTAAAAGCTAGCCATTGCAATTTCTGTAGGATGAACCAAGTAGAAACTTGAAATGCAATTTACTTTCCTACAAAAAATTCTACCATAGCTTTTGCAAGGAAAATACTGTGTGTACATGTATCTTTGTGGAAGAGAGTAAGATGTAATGATCGAAGTCGTGCATATATTTCACACTTTAAATGTATATGCAACTTGCCATTTTTAAAGGCAGAGAGATGATTGAAAATTTGTAGAAAAAGTATTGCACCACATCTTTTTTCAGCCCAGAGTAAATTAGTGTCATGTGTATTTTCTTTTGAAGACAGTAGAAGCGTACAAATATGTAGGTCATTTTGTGATATTACAAAATTAATGAATCAGTTACACCTTACACACTGATTTATTTCAACATTTACTAACAGCTTTTTAGTAAATGTAACTCTGCATATTTCTGTTTTATGCATTTTTCTACATTTCTCTATATTACTATTTCATATATATATGTATGTATTTTTTTCACTAGAGAGTTAGAATTTATGAAGAAAGAAGAGGATCATTCAAGGCTGCTTGAAGAGAGAGACCAGAAATATGCAGAACAGCTGAAAATATATCAGGAAAAAGTAAAGCTGTATTATATTAAATTTTGAAATAAGCTTCTGCAATCTTGAAGAGTTGTATCTCACTTCTTAATTTTAATTCTTGCAGATTTCAGAGCTTGAAAGGAAATTAAAAATATATGAGAGAATGCCATATATGTTTGAAGGTGATAGTTTATTGGAAGATGGCTGTCAAAATCTAGGCCAATATAATGAACAGTCAAAGATAAGAGAAGAAAATGAGAAAGAAACAGAATCAACAGAGGAAAGACTAAATTCTTCAGATATGTTAATTTCTGGTAAGTAGCTTGTAGGATCTTTGATTTGCATTTAAGAAAAATTAGGAGGAGTTCTATGTGTGGTGGTTTTTTGTTAAAACTTAAGTGTTTTC
>NW_010308251.1:20161-53440 GCF_000700745.2 Antrostomus carolinensis
TTTAGGTCCCCCACCATTTTCAGTATTATAGTAATTAATTTCTTAAATGCTATGGGAAATAGATGGAGAGAGATCCATCTTCACTGTTCATCAGATTCTTTGTTAGCGAGACTGATAATGTTAGTGTGTCAGTTAAAATCCCATTGATTTTAAGTTTTGATTTACACAAAAACTTGCTATGATTTTTTAATTTGTCTTGTAATTTTATGCCCAGAATGTTATAAAATATCAAATGGTGGTACATGTGAGAAGCATATTTTTAAAAGATTTGGTAGATGCTTTTATGTACTTTGTAAAGAATTTCTATCTTAAAGGAAGGATAGGAAAGTACATTTTGGGCACAAATTCTTATCTAGTTCAGAATAAAATTCACTTTTCAAACCACAATAGGAATATATCCTCATGGATTTTATTTTTTTTAATTGAAGAAATTGGGTAGAAATATATTTCTAAATAGTTAGAAATTGCTGTCACAATATGTTAAAATATTGCAGTATTATATAAAACCATATTTTCATGTAGTAATGATTAACAGGCAGAATAATTCTGATTTAACATCTGAATATTTTTCCGGACAGTGGGTTGGAGAACTTGCCTAACAGTTGTCAGTTTGGATTTGTTTGGTTTGTTGTTTTGGTTTTTTTTTTAAGTAGTACATATTTGTTGCAGATTTTGATGCTTTTGGAGATACTCCCAGATTAGACACTAGTGCCCACAAAGCAAAAGCTCAGCTGGCTTTGAAAGTAAAACGACAGCCACCTTCTCGATCAAAGCTGAAAGAATCTCTTGCGGCTGGACAACAGACTGCAGATCTGCAGGTACCAGTACTGGTAGATAATGATGCATTCAGGAGCCTGAATGTATCAATGTTCAGTTTTATCTCTATTTGCAATTGTAAGTGTTGTCCATGCTTCATTCAGACTGTGCCAAAGCATCATATTTTTATGCTGTATCAAGTGGAAAAAACCTGTTCAGGTTCATACCACATATGTGATCTCTGACATATTCTTTGTGGAACACTTAATTTGAAGTTAGCAAAAACGTATACAAGCTTGTTGTATTCTGTTTACTGAAAGATTTTGATGTAGTGATAGTGGTATGTTGTGAAATACGCTTATCGAACTTATAATTCCTTCATCTGAAACAAATTAGTTACCAAATTTCTACAAAAACTAAACACTTCTGAAATGCTTCATTTTTCCATAAATAATCATTTAAGTCCACAAAAAGTATACCAGTAAAGTGTTCTAGCATGTTTCTGGAAAACAGTTGAAGAATTGACGTGTATATAGTTGGTTTATGAGAGTGCCTGTCATAGAGGGAGAAGACTGAACTACTTCAGTTAGTCTGAGAAATGATTGCATTGAATTGGACTGACCAAGATGTACCAGAATGTTTCTGACTTGGCTAGAGAAAGATGGTCTGGGATGTGCAGAAAGATCTGTTCAGGGCTAGATAAAGGAAAGCCTATAAAATCAGCTTCATGTGATTTAGATGGTATCTACAAGTGATTAAGTTAAAATTTTCTGAACTGAGGAAGTTTGTGTGTAGCATAGCATATCGTTACATCCTGGTAAAAGATCAGATAGTAAATGTTTATATGTCATGCTTAACATAAAATAACTTCTGAATTTGTTGAAGGATTCGGATTCGGCGGATACTGTTCTCAACAGGGAACTTTCCACTCTGTACCTAACCAAGACCTTAGAAACAAGTGAAAAACTAACTCTCCCACGCCTGGATGACATAGATCGAAAGAGTGAAAAGCTTGAACAAACAGAGAGCACAGAAAGTCCTCTAGAGTCAAGTCCTTCTGTTTCCACACACTCTTCTCCAGTACACAAACCAAACGAAAATAGCACAACCACTGCTCATTCACCTCCTCCTCAAGAGATGCCTCCAAATTCTCCTCAAGGTTATCCCAAGAATGTTAAGCAAAGAGAAGCAAAAGGGAAAGCAAAAGAGGCCAAGGGTAAGACTTAAGGGTTTATTATTATTTTAATCCTTCAGAGTTAAAGTATTAGAGATTTTAGATATAAATGAATACTGAACAATAAACTACTTTGAGGGAAAATGAATTGACTAGAAAACTAATTACCTGTTCTAAAACTACTTGTTAACTCCTCAGGAAAGTTTGAAGTTAGCAAAAAAGCATGCAAGTTCTTTGTATTCTACTTCTACTTAGTGAAAGATTTTGGTATCACAGTAGTATGTTCTGAAATACGCTTATCTGACTCGTACTTCCTTCATCTGCAACAAGTTAGTTATCACATTTCTACAAAAACTCAACATTTCTAAAATTATAGCACCAAGAATCTAAAAAATGCCTGCAGAATAAATGCTGTTTCATTTAAACAGTTACAGAAGGGAATAGGTCTAAGTCAGTTTGGTAAAAGCTCAAACCTATAAATCTAGACAGTCTGAATGATTGCTTTGACATAAGCTGGAGGGGGAGCTACATAACTGACTGTGGATAATCAGTAGAGACCCTAACACACTTTGGCAAAACACGAGCCACGTAAGTGGCAATGTATCAGAGGTAGTTTGACCAATTCCCAGAAAAATTCAGTGTTGGCTCTATGCTTCCAGATGTTATCCGGGTGTTTAAACAAGATATGGATTCTGAATGTGGGAATTACTACATTATTCATCTTGCCCTCTTGGGATATTTCTCACTAAGAAAGGTTAAAGTATTATAATCAGCCTAGTCACTACTAATCATTGTTTTATAGTAATATTTGACTTTTTTCCTTACTTTAAATGTTTGATATTTCCTTCAGTCAGCTAGCACAATATATAAAGGCAGATTATACTTGCTGTCTTTTCTGTACAGCCTGTACACAACCTTTCTTTTAATACCCTGAAAACAGGATTTGTTTTATACTCTCCTCATCCTATATGTTTCTGTAAAGTCTACCTCAACTTCTGTTTGGTTTGTTTATTAAAAAAAAATAAAAAAAATCTTACCAAAACAAGCACCAAGTATATTAAGTGATTTTGATGTCTTTTCTACAAATTTTTTTGCAATGGCTGAAGCATTGCAAGCATTTTCTTAAAATTGTCAGAGTCACTGAAAGAGCTAATTAATGCAGTACATCAAAGTTGATGATTAGTATTGAAAGCTCGTTCTTTGTAGGCAAAATGACACTAAATACTACTTTCAGCTGGATTGTTGCTTTCTAACTGTTTTTAAATGTCTACCTATTATTTCATTGAAATAATCCTTTCTATTACCTTCCCATCCATCCATGTGTCAGTCTGGATTTTAACCTGTTTTACTGTGTTTTAGAAATTACCTCTTTTACTAAAATATTAACTCTGGAGAGAGATGTGGAAACAAATGTTAATATTAAAATTAATTCTTCTGGTTTTGCATTTAAGTTGACAGGAAAAACAACAAATTTAACTGGTAGTTATAATTTATTGGATATTACATGTTTAGAAAGAGTGGTTAACTAATTAAATAAAGTTCTGATATTAATTAGAAACTACTAATCAGATGTGCGAAAAAAAAGAAAAAAAAAAAGAAAAAAACCCTGATTGTTCAGCATATAAACTTTGAGATAGCTGTTATTTATTAGCTGATGGGGTGGTGGGGAGTTGTCCTCAGGTTTTTTGTAGTAAACATGATTTTTGTTTTTTATGATCTTTGAGGGCATCCGTGTGCATTATTTCATGTTAGGAGTTGTCTTGAAGGCAGAGCTTAAACCACTTTGTCTCACAAAAAGCAGGCTGCATCTCATAGGCACCTTAGTTATGAAACACCTGATTTGCAACATGAAATATATTTAAATTATTTTTTAAAAAATTTAGTAGCCTGAGAATTTAAAAGGAAGTATGTTCAGACCTTGCAATAATCTGTCACAATCCACTGGGAAGAGGTATTGTGATGCTTAAGGTTGTTACTTAATAACTGAGCAGTTGGGGTTGAACATTCTCCCTCTGGTGAAGAATTGGATTCTAGCAGGTTGTATTCCAGCTTTGAAAATACCACAGCCTTGGAGGAGCTTCAAAATTCCAATTACTTCTTTAGAATAGTCACAGTTTGTATAATGTTTCCAAGAAACTCAGCTTGTTAGAATGTCTGCTATCCAGGTACTGGCTATCGTGTTGGTTTGGCATACTTTCTGGAGCTAGCAGCTTGTATGCATAGCCTGTGTTCCAAGTAGCTAGCCTGGACTAGCCAGAAAAAACTCAAAAGGAACATCTTGCAATACTTCAGGCATAATAAAGGATAATTAAATGCTGTGTTTGCTCAACTGTTGCTTTAAAACTGGGTTTCTTTTATGCATCTTATACTGGTTATCTAGTTGGTGTAATTTGGAGTTGACGTTTTGCAAAAGAAAGAGATACTTTTTATAAACCTATCTTAAGCTATATTTTGTTTTTAACTAATTGAAGCAAAATACTGTGGTATGTTTTATCTTTCTGTAGAGAGTATAGAATTACTGTTTATTAAAAGCAGTATTTTTGATCAGTCTTAAGCAACTGTTGTGTTGCCATTTTTTAGTGGTGCAGCACAGCCAGAATGATGGGAAGATACCATAGAGAATTACTTGTGTTGATGTGGCTGTAGTATTTTCAGCTAGTGTCTGCATGTGTGACTGTGAATTTTAACACTGTTACTCAGGTTTTAGTATCTTAATTAGAAGCATCATTATAAGTACTTGAAACTTGAAAGTGTTTTTAGAATCTTATTTTTATTTTTCTCCCCTCTATGAAAAGCAGAAGACAAGAAAAATGAAGACAGGACAGTAGAAATTAATGAAGGAACATCATCAGGGAAGTCCAAAAGGAGATTTCCAGATTTTGGGTAAGATTTTACTTGTGATCCTTTGGAAATAAATGCTTTTCAGTGTTACTTTTGGAGAATATCATGTTCTCTAAATAAAAAAATGTTGATGAAATCTACTAATGGACGTCATAGCAACACTATGGGACAGTCTTTTTCATCTTTAATTTGTAATGTTACATTCCTGTTTCTACCACATTTTTACTTTCTTTATCTGTACTTTTTTCCCTTCAAAGATCTTCTTGGTGTTCTTCAGTTTATATCTGAATACACAATTTATGTATGAGTTAATTTGCAAATCCATGTGTAGTTTTATGCCAAAATACTGTTGGAGCCTAAGCTCTGTTATGTCCTGCTGGTGTTACAGCCCTGCCTTAATTCCTTCCGCAGTAGAGGTGTTGTTACACGGGGTTTGGCTGTAGTAGCTGCTTACTGAACTGTTCCTTTGAGGTGGGCAGCAGTGATGAGTGGATTTCTCAATTTCATTTAGAAGTTGAGATTGCAAACAGAGGTAAAACAAAAGTGCAAGCTGCATATTATCTGGAAATTCAGTGTGGTAACTGAACTCTGGGGATTTGAGAGAATCGCTACATCTTGCAATAAGCCTTGCTCTTTGGAGCCAGGTGTAAAGCTTGTTGAAGCCAGCTAACGTCGAAGACTCGGACTGGTACTGCAACATATGAACCATAATATATAACAGAAAAATTGTAACTTATTTCACACAGAGAGAATGTAGCGACTTAGTTCAGATCACTCGGCATTGCATATGAACATTTATAAAGTAATAACACTGTGTTCTTCCTATTGATTGTATCCACTATATGCTAAGTTTCTTTGGGTATTTTCTGCTTATTTGGATTGTACATGGTCTTTAAAAGGTATTTTCATAATTCTGTCATAGTTCTTAAATAAAACATGAGTGATAGTGCTTTTTTAATTGCATGCATAATCTGCAAAATCATGCTTTGTGTAACAACATAAATATGCCTTTTAGTAACTGTTGAAATCAACGTAAAAACTAGCTTGTAGATTAAAAAAGAAAAAGTTCCACTGTGTAAATGTGAACACTTTATGAAAACTATGTTTTTTCACTCCAGTGGATTACGAAAATCTGGGGGCAAGGGCAAGAAACAAGAAAAAGAAAATCTAAGAGCTTCTCTGGATAGCAGGTAGTTGTTTTGTTTTGTTTGTTTAATACATACATGCGGCAGTCCTAAAATTTTTAACCTAAGAATTCCTTTAAAGCTGTCATCACTGTTTGACCTTAAAGTACATTCAAGTATGACAGTGGCAAAATTCTGCAAAGATTAATATAATGATGTGGAGATGAGCTTCTAATCTCATGAAATAAGAAAAATTCATAGAATAGTATAGAGGAAACAGTAAAGCAGGGTTACATTTTCAAGTGTCTCATAATATTAACACATTGTACCCTATCTTAAATATGAAAATTATATTTTGCTTAGGAAGATGAATGTTAAGTGAATTAAATTAGCAAATTATTTGAAATTGTGAAATTGTTGTGTGATATTTCGCACAAAGAGCAAAACCTCTTTAATTTCTGTTGTTCAGTAACTCATTATTTTGCATGGATATTTAAAGGCAAATATCAGTTTTCATATTAAATATCAATTGTGCTGTGAAACAGGTAAAATGTATGATGTGTGTTTTGAGTTTGTTGTTGTTTTATGGGGAAATTGTGTGTTTGGGGGACAGGGCGGGGTTTTTTCTGCTGCTATTGTTTGAACATGATTTGACTTATTTCAGAGGTTCCCGAGAATTGCTGGGTGACTCTGGCAACAATCTGTCTGCATCAGATTCAGATTCCCCTGTTCCTACTTGCATGCCTTTCTCTTGGTTTGGAGACAGCCACAAAGAGCCTCAGATTTCTAGTAGCAGCCTGCATGTTACTCAGAGTGGGCAGGACAGCTCTGAGCATGGTCAAGAGAAGAACAGAAGCAAGGTAAAGATGACTAATTTGTGCTTTGAATATTTAAGTGTTGCATCTCAATAAAGTAAAAGCATCAGTGCTTAGTATGTGGAAGCTTAGTCTTGACCACATCACCTCTTACAAACGATACTGCACTGGTTTGAGACTTTACAGTCCTCACAAGCAGAAACTGTGTGAGTGTTCCTATTCCCTCCTGTTCAGTTGAAGCATCAGTGGAGGCTATTCAGGCTGAAGTAGCATCTATGGAACAATCTTAGGGTATATTTTTTCACTGGTTTAGAACGCTAAAAGTAAATGTAACTTTAAGACAGTATAGTTTTAAAAGCCAAATCTGTTTCCATTTCTAATACTTGGAGGAAGTGTACTTAAATAGAGGTCAGCTTCCCGGGCAGTTGGCCAACCAGTTCTTACCATACTGGTATGTAGGAGTGGAGGACCAGACAAGTGGATGAAGATAACATCCTGGTTTTCATTAACGAATTTAGTATTGAAAGACAAGACACACATCTGTAGAACACTCTCTTCTAGGAAACTGCTTCTGATTAACTGATAATGTTCTAATAATTTAAAGCCTTTTAACCAGATCTTAAGAGTGAGGCTACACAGTTCAATCTATAACCATGAAGTTACCGTCTTTACAGTTTAAACTATTTGAGAGAAATGTCTGTAAAGAGTAAGAAGTTTAGGGTGTACGCTGTCTAAATATTTTGTTAAAACCTATTTTGATGTAAAACTGTTACTAACAATCTTACTTACCTTCATTCTCTTTGCCTTTGGATTTTCAGATTCAAAGTTGTAGATGAGTAACATCATAAGCTAGGTTTATTTTTGAGTTTCATGCTTTTTCTTCACTTTAGTTGTCTAAAATACCCTTTCACTTTTTCCTTTTCCTCCATATCACTAGAGAGAAGTGAGTTACAAATCTAGAAGAGAAACTTGCTGGGTTGTAGTCCATGAAGTCAGTGCTACTTTGCATAGATGGCAGATAACAAGAAGTTGGCTTTCCATGTTTCCAGATGCTGATTGCACTAAACTGCTGTTATAATATGTTTTTTAAAATTATCTTATGTTTTCTTAGTGTGAATTTACAGTCCCTGTGACAGGAGTAAGCTGTCTGCATACATAGTTTGCAAAACATACAGAAAGTGGTTTTAGAACTGTACAATACCTTACTATAACACATGAACTTAAGAAGAGTAGGAACTTTTTAATCTCTGAAGTAGAATGACACTTTACAGACTACTGTCCAGTGTGTGTCAGTCTTGTGTATTTACAGCTCCTGCATTGTTTGCTTCTGTTGAAGCATGTAGTGGCCCAAAGATGTTTCTGTAAATAACCCAAGGATCTTGGGACTGCAAGATCCATGTTGAAGGGGATATGCATACACTTTGGTACAATTTTTTATTAAATAGGAATGCATGGTTGATCTCTTAATAGGCTGTAGCAAAGCTATCAAGAGATGTTTTCTGTATAGATAAAACATTCAGTGGTTTAGCTTTCAAAGTCATCGGTTCAGAAGAACCCATTCACCCCCACTTCATTCCCCCTTTCTGTCTCATTCAAATAGTTTTTCTGAGCATAGTAAAAGTGTCCCACTGCTGTATTTCTACTATAAGCCCCTATAATGTGCTTAAGCACCCCTTAATATATTTATATAGACACTTATTTTGGCAGTCAAGAAAGTCTAGATGTTACCAGACTGGTTGCTCTCTTTCTTTCCACATTGCCCTGAAATAATAACCTTTTCTTCTCATTGTTGTATACTTTATCCAACTTGATTATCACTTTAACCTTACAGCTGGTTTCTTGCCCACTGTTATATTTTTTTATTTCCTTCTCATGCTCCAGCATGCAATTGCTGCTTGCTGTTCTGTTTTCCTTAGTGCCCATTGTAAACCAGCAGCTGGAAGAATAAAGTCTTCAGCTTTATTCCTGCTTTCTAAAATGGTAGAAAGCTGACCCTGTTAGAAAACAGATTTTCATACATTAATTGATCCCAAAATCATACTTGCCTTCTCTGAAGTCAGATGGGTTTGTTGGATTGTGGTGGGGTTTTTTGCCTTGTTTTTTGGGGGGTTTGGGGAGTTTTTTTTAAGACTGGAAATGCATATCAGTAATTTAGGGTAAAAGGGAGTGCAAAGATGAAGTATCAACCCCCAGAACAAAACCAGAATAATCTAGAAAATTCAGAGTTCAGGTTAAACTGCAATCAGAACACAAATACAAGCAAGTAGTTCTCTTACAGGAGCAGAAGTTACTGAAGAAAAATATCTTTAACGTCAGCTTAATTTAGTATATCAGATTATTTATGCATGTAGGGATATGGTGTAGCATCCTTACAAAGTATAGTTAGTTGATTAGAGACATAGAGAAAATCGATAAAGTTATGGTAAATAATTGCTTACTCTTTGTAGGCAACGAAGAGTAGTGCTAAGGAATAAATCTGAGAAAGGCAAAAGTACGCGTGCTTTTGGAAGAATTATTTTTCACTCACTAAAGAAAAATAACGTAGAGGTCAGGATCTGAGTTGGAAATGGAGGTAATCAAAACAGAAAATATTCTGGGAAACACACACATTAGTATTCATTAGAAGGAGTTTCTTACAAAACCTGCTGTGAAGTTTTCAGTGTAGTATCTGTTTTTTTTCATAGTCTTCAGCTTGAGTCACAGGCTGCTCAGTTAACCTGTTTGAGGTTATATGAGTACTGGCTGATAGATAAGTTTGAACCTAGATCATGCTGCTTTTAGGTGCTGAGGAGGTGTACAGATCCAAAAACTTCCTTTAAACACAGACTAAGTGTAATAACTGTATAAACAGTAAATGCTATGAAGATTTTTACATTCTTTCAATATAATAGTTCTTACATTAGTCATATTTCTAACCTGAATTTTATTTTGTTAAAAAAGTGCTTTATTAATTTATTAAAAGTATAAATTTGTCAAAATATTTTATATCAGAGGAATTTTCTATTTCGAAAATAATTTATTCAGGCTGTCAAGCTGCGTAATTACTGTAGATCTGCAGTGTTAAATAATTTTCTGTAAAGACATCCAAGTAATTATTTAACTTCTAAAATGTTCAGCTTCATTATAGTGTTTTTACACTGTTTGGTACTTTAAAAAAGATTTTACATAGCTTGATACAGTCCATTTATTATAAAAATTCTTCTAAAGATATTTTACATCTGTGTGGTATTTTTCATATCAAGGTAATTTTCAGATTACATTATTCTGTGCCTCAGATGCAGCCACTTCAAAATTGAATCATAGAATCAGAGTAGTTTGGGTTGGAAGAGACCTTCAAAGGTCATCTAGTCCAACCACCCTTCAGTGAGCAGGGACATCTTCAACTAGATCAGGTTGCTCAAGAGCTTCGTTCAACCTGACCTTGAATGTTTCCAGGGATGGAGCTTCTACCACCTCTCTGGGCAACCTGTTCCAGTTTTTCATCAACCTCATCAAAGCTGTTAAAATGAACAGTAATACAATACAATATATTAAATGAGAATTTAAAGTTTTGAGAAAGCTTGTCTTTAGGCAACCTCTGTATTCTCTATTAATGAACTAATTTAAACCCTGATCTGCAAGCTGCTGAAAGCTCCTTGCTATTCTAATTCTCATTGTATGTCAGGCAAAGACAGCTTATTTGTTTCACTGTCCACTACAGTGGTTCATTAGTAGGCAACTATGAAGTCTAAACTTAGTTCTCATTTCCAGAAACTTTATACTTTATGGGTGCACTTTTGTGCTGTGAGAATCTTAATGATCATAAACAATTAGGACTGATTTTTGTCGACAACAGAAAATGCTGAAGCATATTCATAGTGCTTGTGTAGGTTTCAGCTGAATGCAAACTTGGCATGAATAATTCCACCAAACCAATCTTAAATTGCTTCTTCCCAAGTGTGGTATGCCTGCTGAAAAAGTAACTGTATGTATTTCCTTGTGTACCTTAACACCATTTCAGGTTATGACCAATTTTCCACACAAGGTCCTCTTATTGGGAATATTGCTTTAAATTTGTTACTGTATTTTCAAGTTTAGAAGTTTAACGAAAACAAGCCAGATGCTTGATGTAGTGAGTGCATTTCATATGTGATCTAAAGATAACTGAGTCATAGTATTTTTTAATCAAAAATCAAAATTACTAGAATATCACCTTATGACCTGCTTTTCCAAGGAGTGAGTTATTAAAACGTTATTTCCACTTGTTTGCAGAGTAGAATTGTCATAGATGATACATACCATAGCAAGCCAAGTTGTGAACTTTCAGGGTTAGTGACAGAACCAAATCTGTCAGGTCGTTCACACACTTTAACCTTCTCTTCAAATGAGGTGAGTTTCAAAGTGTGTATATGTGTCTTGTTGATGTTGTTGTTCACGCTACAGCATGTTTAATAGAAACATATTTGTATAATGTGAAACTAGATAGCTGTTACCATATTTGAGTGTTGAAGAGCACTGAAAAGATTTGTAAGCTATTACTGAACTAAGGACATGGACTAGTAGATGTCCTGTCAGCCTTTGTGTTCTGATCCTAGTTATGTCACAAAAATTGGAATGAACACTCTCTGATCAAATTGCAGTTTTTAATGTTAAATGTAACACCTTTCTGTTCCACTAATTTAAAGCAACTTCCTGGGTGAATGAAAACTGCAGCGTTTTTGACCTTGCCTTCAAATCTGTGCAGGTTTGTTTTACCAATTTCATCTAAATAAAAACAAACAAAACAAAAAAAAAAAGATAAAAGAAAAGAAAAAAAGGGAGGGGGGAGTGGGGCAGAATATAGTGGTTCTGATATGTAGGTAGGAACTAGATACCTGAAAGGCAGCGTTCATTCCTCTGCAGAACTAACTCCTTTGGCTGTAGCTGAAACCTGAAGTCTACACTTCAGTAACATTCTGAGATATTATCTCATTTATTGTTTGACATCTTTATAAATTAAATCCTTCATAGACTAGGAGGAGTCATTAAAAGCTGAACACAGTCATCTTCCAGAAAAGAATTAGAGGGCTTGCCAAACTGGTAGTGATGATGTTTGAAGAAAAAAATTAAATGGTGACTCGTTAATGTGTGGGTTTGTTATTAGCTATCTTAAACCAGGCTTTGGTGAAAATCTTAAAATATTCCAGTAGTATGTAGAAAGTCAGAACAGTCTTACAAACAGTGTTATAAATATGTAATCCCTAACATAAATATTCGGGGGCATCAAAAATTATAACTAGTTTACAGGTTTCAGTAGTGGATTAATTTCTTGAAGATTTTTATCAGAGATGGCAGTCATAGATCTAATGAAAACCAGAGGAACTCCAGTTAATATCTGTCATTGCAAGTGTTTCCTGCACTTTTTTGAATGGAATGGTTCATGAATGGAATATGTGTTTCTAAAAATTTCAAGCAGTATAAATCATAAGATTTTAACAAAGCTAAATATCTTCTTGGATATTGTTCTTCGATCAGTGTAAACTTCTGGTTCTAACACTCAAATGAAAGTTGTCTATTACTTTGTGCATGTGTAAAGCAATGTTTTAAGCCTTTTTTTGTTATAGATGAGTCTGATTCTAGTGTCCTCTGTAGTTCATATGTTGCTTATACATATGACCAATTAAAGTTGTTTGTACATGCTAGCCAGTGTAACAGTCCCTGCTTTCAGAGGCTACTGCATGCTGCCCTACAAATCCTGGAACTGTTAGCAGACAGGAGACAGAAACACCTCTTAGAAATCTAGAGGGGAGTAGCACTGGAGACTGCCTCTGCTGGGCAGGTACTCAAGGCAGTTTGGGTCTGTGACTGTGAGTTGGGTTGTTAGCAGGCAGTTAGTTACAGCAAGGGCACCTCCACTCACAGTCGGTTAGCAAGCTAGTTGGTAGTCCCTCCTGCCCTTCTAAAGTTTTTAACCTGTTAAATGATGTGATAGCATTGGTGTTTTCTTGGGTTTTGTATTTTTATCTTTAGAGCTTTCAGTATTTCTTTCTGAATCACCTGTGTTTTTACACAGAAGCACATTGTTTTCTCATGCTTCCATACCTTATGGTTTTAGTTCTGCTTTCTGAATTTGCAGCTGATCTTTCATGTGTGTGGTGGCTGTTTTGGGGACTGTAACTCTGATGTACAGAAAGCTTGGGACAGTCCTTCTGCCTCTGGAAGAACAGTAAACAAGTGGGGAAAAAATGATGTAGAGGCGTTATTTACTGACCAATAAGGATTGCTCAAAAATCAGCGCTCTTCATCTTATTCTTCTACACTTTTCACTTTCCTATTCATATTCTGAAAAAATAGTTACAGATGTGCTTCTCCCTTGTGCAGTAGTGAAAAATTGAAATTGTACAGGATTAAATGTCTTCCTGTTCACCTTCACTTTTGTGAGGAGATGATACCACAGATCCAGTTTTTGGTACCACTTCTGGTTTTAGGGTTGTGTCTTTACCAATATGAAGTAGGAGGCTTTGTTAGCAACTGATGATGCTGAAAGCCTAGACTGTAATTAGTAGCTCAATCTGGAGGACTCCTCCATGGTACAGTCTGCTCTAATCTATGCTGCTTGGAGGAACTGGTTCAGAGAGCCCCTGAGATTCTTTCAAGGGATTGCATTCCCTTGGCAAAGTGAATGAATCTGAGCCTCTTTGTTTGACAAGAGTACACCTTCTTCAAGTACTTACACTCTGCAGTTACAGAAGCAAAGCTCTTGCATAGCTATCGCAGATTAAATTAGTGAGGTGAGTTCCAACTGGAATAAAATGTTTTTCACATTTCTCATTGTAAAGGAGACTATACACACACTCCCAAAGGATAAAAATAGATATATATATCTATAGATATAACATAGATAATATATATATATTATCTATATAGAGAGAGATATAACACAGATAGATAATATATATATATTATATAAAAATAAATATATGTATGTATTTGGTTTGTGTGGCAAGGTTTTGGTAGCAGAAGATGGTTTTGATCCATTGACCTCTGGGTATTTCTTACTGCTGATAGACCACAGACAACTGTGAGATACAGCTCAAACTTGAAATGTAAAAAGTTTCCCCTTTTTTGTGTATTATTCATGAGCACTTGCTAGTATAAGACAAAATAAGAAGTTATGAATTTATATTTTGTGTTACAATATCAGGTTGAGGAGTAGTTATCTAAAATTATTTAAAATAAACCGGCATTTTTAAAATTCCTTCAGTAATTTGTATGGATTTCTCTGTACAAAGCATCTCAAGCTTGACAGCTTGGATAGAAAACTCACTGTGCCCCAGTTGTCTCGATGCAGATGCTGTGTAGAGCACTTAAAGCAAAACCTCTTCTAGAGCCTTTTGCTGGTACTTTGTGAAAATTGCTGTTCTTCTTTTGCACATCAGGAAGGTGGATGTGTTCACACTTGTTATATCTGCGTAAGGATTTTTATTTGGATTAGGAGTTCATTTTTTGAACTAAATCTCCTGATTGTCCCCACTGGCCTTACTTTGATTTATCTTGGAAATAAAATCAGATGTGCTTGAACAGTGTTCCTGGTGTGTTCCAGCTGCTAATGGCCATTGAGCCTGTGTGACTAGACTACAGCTATTCAGAAGCAAAATCCTTTGAAATGCTTGTAGTATGGCTTTTAGGACCTCAGCACAAACTGTTCTGCTCTCAAACCCGTTCCTATTTGGGCCACCTCCTAATGTAACCACTGTCCTTTATTTCACAGACCAGGGAAAGCAAAGCTGTTTCTAATTACGTGTAGTCCTCTGATATATCGGAAATTTAAGATGGTATTTGTTTCACCTCAGATGTAGGTTCAATGGTGCGCTCTCAGATCCAGTTTACTGCATGATCAGGTTGTCTGACAGGGCTATGTCTCACTGTCTTTCACTTGCAATTGCCAGAAATATTTTGTTACATTCAGTCAGCTCCCTCAAATTTTCCATCTAGGGAGATGGATTTAATGAGATCCCTCTAGTTGAGAGCTGTAGTTGTTCACCTGAAACTTAGAGGGTCACATCTCAAGTCCATCACTAGAAAGATGCTTATTTCCATGTTTTCTGTTTACAAATGATACGTGTAGGGCTTGCTGGAAAAAGTGAGCATACTTTCCGCTGTTTTGCAAATATCTTTGATAATTAGTGGAAGCTGCCTAGTGGAGCAGCCCGCAAGTCTAATGCAGCCTGTAGTCAATCATGAGCTAGCGAGGGATCATTTTGGATAGTTAATAAAGCTTCAGGTAACTCTGATGTTACTGATTCAAGTATCACACTAGAATTTCTTCTGTACAGACACTGAGGTCTGTTTTATGTAGCTTTTCTTTTGTGATGAAGTAATAGAGTGCTTCAGGATGAACAGCAGTACCTTTTTCCCCTCAGAAGCCAACTGAAATTGAAGCAGGGAGCTTCAAAAGCTCTGTGAGCTGGCAAAGTGTATTTTCAGTGGAAGGCTACAAGCTCTTGTGTTTCTGAAATGATCTTCTACTAGACAGACCCTTTAAAATGTTGATGTGATGGCGTTAGATGAGAGAATAAACAATCCTCGCTTTAGAAATGCACCAAGTTTAGTAAAACTGTACCTGGAACAGTCACCAGATTTACTGACTACTAGAATTGCTTTTATTCTGGATCTCTTTCACTTACCAATAATCAGTAATACAGTTTAAGTGCTACTTGATTCTTCCTGATGCTGTGTAAGGCAGTACCTAACATTAGGACTGAGCACCTTAACCAACTGAGGAAACTTGTTCATTGTTAGGATACAACAAATTTAAGTGCATGCTTTGCTATATAATTTCTGAGAGAAAACCATTTATTTTCTCTATTTCTGACTTAGTTTCTGTTGAATGTTGTAGTGTTATTTTGTTTATAGCAGACTCCTAGGCAAACTGACTATGAACTGTGATCTCAAGAACTTAAGTCCTTTTGGAGCTAGACTATGTTTTAAAATGCATTTTGTTAATTGAAGTCAATTGGCAACTGGAATTCAACACATTGTCAAGTAAAACATTGCTTACGGTGACTTTTCTCAATTGGTTAGGCATTAGATGATGAATTTACCACAACAGGAAAACAAAATCAATGGCACAATAGACCTATTTCTGAATGGACCACCCAGCAAGTATGCCACTGGTTAATGGGAATGAACATGGAGCAGTATATTACAGAGTTCACAGCTATGAACATAGATGGACAGCAGTTAATGCAGCTTGACAGTGAGAAGTTAAAGGTATGTGAATATCCCACAACAGATGTGTAATGGTATAAATTTCACTGCTTATTCAGACATATTTTTAACTTACAAAGTCTATTTTCCTGTTTTCCTGGCTTTTTAAAGGATAGAGTTTTTGCTTTTGAAATACTTGGAGACTATACAGTTAGGTAAGAATTTAGTAATTGGTTGTACAATAAAAGACAAGCCATGTTTAATCGGAAAAATAATCGGAAGCTGCATGGTATGTATCCCTTATAGTGGTAGTAAACTTCTCGTTTTTCTTTCTCATTAGATTATCAGACTGCATTTTAGACAGGCAAGATGTGTGACTAAAATGAGGTTCACTGGTCTATTCTGGCGTAAGGCAAATTATTGTTAGTGATCAATAGCAGGATGTGAGTGTTTTACAGAGGAAAAAAAAAGGGTCTACCTTCAGTCTCCAAAATATACCTGCATTTTAGAATAGATGTGCAACACTAAATGCCTTGTGTTTTGTTAAATAAATGTTTCCTTGGACACAGAGGAAAACTGGTCTGTCAAATGACTGTCTCTGGGGAACTTAAGATGTTGATGCTTAAAGCTTAATTTACACCTAAAGCCATTTGGAGTTCCATAGAGTGTGAGCAGGTGCTGCCTGTATCTTGGCATCGGGTACTGCCACCTGCTGATCAAAAATCATAGTGTACCGTTTACTTACTGAATACACTTTTTAATCATACACTTTAAAATCCTTAATATTAAAGAATAGTTACTGAATATAAATTCCTCTTGTATAAAAAGAGCTAGAAAAATATTTTGAGACTACTACTTACTGTGCTATTTGCTTGAAATTCTCAGGTGTCTACATGTTTGTAAAATACGAGAAGCTATTTCACAACTGAGCAAGATTAGGCCCTTGGTTCTTT
This sequence comes from Antrostomus carolinensis, assembly GCF_000700745.2. Lineage (NCBI taxonomy): Eukaryota > Metazoa > Chordata > Aves > Caprimulgiformes > Caprimulgidae > Antrostomus > Antrostomus carolinensis. The sequence goes on from NW_010308251.1 coordinate 36,993, forward strand.
CCTTACCTTGTTACCCAGATGATCATTTACAGTGCTCGAGGACTTAAGTCCTTATATTTCAAATAACAGAGTATGTTGCAGTGAAGTTAGTAACACTTTCTTAAACTGTTCATGCAAAAGCATGATTGACAATGCTGTTGGAAAAATTAATGAAGAGGTATTTTTCTTTTTCCCCCCTCTCAAAGGCTTTGGGAGTTTCCAGTCAAAATGACCGATCAACAATAAAGAAAAAAATTAAGGATATTAGAAAAACACAAGAAAAACTAGAAAAGCAGAAGGAAAAAGTTCAAAAGAAGGAAAGAGAAGTTCGCAAGACTGGCAGAGTGGTAACCACTCTTGAATCAAGCTGCTAAAATGACCCTGTTTCATTTTAGCACAGACTTGCTTCATCTTGAGGAAGTTCAGCAGATTTGTATATAATTGTACAATTGAGGGAGGAGGGAAAGTGCAACAGTTGAACATGGTAGGTGGTTTTTTACTTTTTAATTATAGTCCCTCCCCATTACAGCCCAATATAATGAAACAATGTTTTCAGTATTTCTATTCCTAGTTGACTCTGCCTGTGCTAACAGATGATAATTTAACTTTCTGCCTTAACTAATATTTGTGCTCATATGCCCTTTTCATTGAAATTGATGTTTGTGAAAAGTAGAATACTATATTAAAAATCATTCCAGTATTAGTCAACTAGCATTTGATAGAGTTGAATCTGATAGAGGGACAATAGAAAAATCCTGCCAACAAATTCAGTCTGTCACAGTCTGTTTATCTGTTGCCACTAAAGATGTATAGTAAAAATTAAGTTTAAGAAAATCATAATGTCAAATTAATTTAAAAAGAAAGCATGTATTTCAAATTTATGGATTATTTTGTTTAAATTCTTGTATTTCTGTGATTTTCATTCAGAGTTCACTGTGGTAATAGCACATTGTTTTTGAATTCTATGTGTAGCAATTTACTGAGAAAATAACAAGAAATATTAAGTAGTTTTCACAAACTACATATACTAAGCATAATAAGTTTTCTGTACACTACCCATATGGTGTTGGGACAAGGTTTAAACCTATAAATAAGATCTTTTTTAACCTATTTTTCCTAAATAATACATAGTTTTATAGATTTATGCTATGAATAAGATCAATTTGCAATACATGTATTTCTCTTTTCTACCTGCTACAAGATTTTTGCGGACCAAATTTATATATTTGCTAATTTTAAACTATACCATTTTTCAAACTTAAAATACTGAGGGAAGAATTGTAGGAAAAAATTATCACTGAAGCACTGGGTTTCTGTATTGTATTTAAATGTTCGATTGTAGGCTACAGATTGTTTCTCTTTAAAGGAGGATTTGATTCTCAGAATAGTTTAGAACATGAATTGGTGTTTTGTATATTCACATACTATTTTCTAGAGATACTATAACAGCACTTCCTTTAATTAGACTATTCCAGAAACATAGACTAGTTTAAATATCAATTCCACCATAGAATGGATTAGAACAAAACTTACATAATTCATTTATGTGGACCAAGTTCTCCTTTAAATCTATGGACTGTTTTTCATTTTAATTAAATGAATGAACTTCACTGTTGGTGTTTCACAGTTGTTATTTTTTTGTATAAATGTCTTAAGAATTTCTGCAAAAGGACTGTGTGGAAGTGCTTCTGCACACTATGCATTTCCAAATAAAGTTTGAAAATCTTGGTAATAATTACTTTTAAAAAGAGGTTCCATTTTCAGTTTCATGCATTCAGAGACAATTATCTGGTCAAGATTTAACTTATTTACTTTGTTTCCAGTAGGTTTGAGTTCATACTCCAAACTTACAGACCTTGAGCCCGAAAGGAATGCTGCCCTACTGATAAAAGAGAAGGGAATTAGAAGTACAGAATGATCAAATGCTTAGGATCACACATGTAAAACCACCCTTCAATTAATTCAGTCAAGGAAGTTTATTTCTCCGTTAAGTGCTTTCTGTTAGAACAAAGAATATTGATACAACCATGTATTACCTTTTTCCTTTAAGCCTATTGCACTTAATGTTGCACCCTGTGAAGTGTCTATCTCAGGAAGGAGATCAGTGGAAATAATGGTTTCAAAGGTTTGCCTGTGCAGAGCTGTTGTACTTAAATGGCGGCCATAGCAGGGATGATAAACTCACCTAGCACCTGAGCAAAAGAACATTATTTATCACAGCCCACAGCATTTAACATCTGTCAGATGCTAAACAAGAAGGCTGGCTCCAAGGAACAAGCTTAGTTACCAAGCCACAAAATCACCCAACTGAAAGTTTAATTTTTAAAATAGTTTTAATGAATAAATGTAGTGATTCTTTAAAAAAAAAAAATCAGTTAACACAGACCAAGATTAATTTTACAGTGCAAGACTGAGCTTATTTGCATACAAAACTATTAATTTCAGCATTCCAATAGCTGAGCTAGTATACTAATTTTCTACAGTGATTCACTTCAACTTAACCAGTGTGCTAGCAATGCCTTCAGTACAGTAATTAAAGTATTAAACACAAGAATTATATTCTGAACTTCTGTTTCAATCAAAAGTAATAAAAGATCAAACTTGTAAGTAGCGTTAAATGTTGTAAACCAAAATATTACTAGATTTGTGTTTTCAGCACAGTCATTGGGGGTGGCAGGTGGGGAGACAGATGCAAATATAATTAAATGGCAAGTTGTTCTGATAATCAGAATTCAACTGGTAGCTAGCTGAGAGCATGAAGGAGGTTTTATTTCAATAATACCTTATGAAATACTTAATAGACTTTTTAGAAAACAAACTGTTAGCTTTTCTTCGGAAACATCTCTTGTTCTCATATATTACTAAAATCAGTTCAATAAAGTTAGTTAAACATTTAAAACTTAGTGTAAAAGCTAGAATGTTCAGCTTCAGAGTTGAGTTTTTAAAATCCCTTGCTGTAACTTTCAGCCTTAGTTTAGCAAAAACAATAGCTGCAAGCATTCCCTCTAATTTTTGTCTATGCCTCATTTTACCATATGTGGAATTTCTCACACATCCTCTTGCAGGCTGAAGAAAAGAACAGCTATAGATTCTCCTCCCATTTGTAGCCATGCAGATTGAAAGGTATGCCAGTCACCACCTCACATCCTTGTAAAAGAAGAAAAACAGGGACCTCTCAAGTGCCTCCACTCTCCCTGAATGGAGCAGGTAACTACTGTTCTGGTGCCAGTTAAGCCAGAATAGTAAGTGTCAGTTTATCTGTGTATATTCATGTTAAAGTGGCTTTACATGAGCTTGACCAGCATATAAAACCATTTTGTTTTGCAGAACTAGGCTAGGGAGGTGATAATCTTTAATCTGCCTCAGCTACAAGTAGAATAACATTACTTCTATTTCTGACATACCAGCAATTCCCTTCACTTGTGGTATCTCACCACCTGCTCTGTTCAGAGCTAGTAAACTAACAAAATACAGGAATATTCTTTCTCAGAGGGATTATGCATATCTGCTGCAGAACAAAAATCACAGAATTGCATGCAATGAATTAACTGAGAAAAGGATTAGTTCTCAGTGTCTTTAACTGCATCACTCCTGAAATGTTCAGGAACGACAGGGATCAAGGTGCAACATAGATGTGTATGATTTGAACAAAGCTGGCACAATAGGCGTTAAAAGAAGTTGAACCCTTTATTAAAAGAAGGACTTTGTACCTGAAATGTAATACTCATTTCCCATCTCTGTCTTCCCCAGTATGTTTTGACAGTTTGCCTTTGACTGATAAACACATTCTGCTTACCTTATTTATGTTATAGTGTGACTTCATAACTACAGTTACTACCTAAACAAGGCCAGAAGCACATCACAAATATAAAGGTATTTTCAAAAACTATTAATTCCATGTTTTCTTAAATACTCCTGAGAAGGTAATTTCTATTGTCAAAGTCATAAAGATGCCCTATTAAGGGCAAATTAAAAAAAATCTGTTTATTAAAATAGTTTCCATTTACACCTGTAACCTGACATACCCAAGTCTGAGATCTTACTAGGGCTAGAACATTGATACTGTGTTTTGATATTACCCACAGAAATGCAAGGAAATGCAAGACAGCGTATCTTTACCGCACGCAAGCCAACACTTTCTAATTCACAATGGTCGTGGCAAGAGAAGTTTTTCACGTGTATTAAATATTCACATTACAACCAAAGAAGTATGACTGATACCACATACCTGAGATGACACATTATACCAGTGGTAGCAGCTAGAACTTTTTTTTTTTAATCCCTACAAACCTAAGTGTGATTTCTACAGCTGCCAAAAACCTTGATGTAGGCAAAGCGTGTAGTCAACATATCTAACTTTGCAAAATTAGGCTTCAGCATGCTTAAGAGAAAAAAACAGAAAGTGCCATACAGGTGCAAAGATATAGCAATGAGCTCCTCAATATTTCTTAACGAGTTTTTCATTAATCTGAAATATTTTATAATGGAAAGCTGCTCTAGTAAGTTTTTTCAATAGTTCTTCTATTAAAACAATTTTGTAATTATATGAATTAATACATTTTCACCAGATATTAAAGAGATTGCATTGGTCCCTATAAAACCTGAAGTTACTGCTCCTGTGATTTATGACTACTGAAAGTACTCAAATAGAAAGTGGAACAAATTAAGTGTGACCTTGACACTTAAAATGTAAAGTATGTACAGGTTTGGGATTTTTCTTGTGTTTTGTTTGGGGTTTTTTTAATTTCAGAAAAAAGTAATTACATTACACTTTCTGTTACTCCACGTAAAATTATTTTCACATATCAAATGTGGCTCAGCATCTTAGTGTAAATCAGGTCTTTTAAATTCCCTTTACAGACAAACCTACTTCTTATGAAGTGTTGAGGAAAAAAGCTATGTACTGCGAAAAGTGGTCATGTCCTTTGGCTCACTGCTTGGAACGCACCAATCATCTGCTTCATGGTTTGCTTTATAATGTTTCCAGGCTGCTTTGTTATATACAGGGAGTCTTTCAATTGATTCTGTTGATAAGGCCTGTAAGTAGAAAAGACTGTAGCTGATGATTCTTTTTAATCAAAGTCATAGTAACAGAACAAGGAGTTCCATTAGCAGTTAGAGTTGATGAAGAATTTAAAATGGTGAAGTGTTACATCATACCTTTATGTAGATAACTGCATCTGTACCATAGCCTTCTAAGGAATACAGTTTCAGGTCGCCTTGGAAGTACTGTGCATACAGACGTGATATGGGTAAGCCATAACCAAATCCAGCCTGGTCCAGGAGAAAAAGTGTTTTCATTAACTGCCTCAATCAGTGATGTTTTTTGTTTTAACTTAATAGGTAAACAGACAAACTAAGCATGATGTTTGACAGTAAGAGGAGTTCAAGTGTGAACTATTATGCCACCCAGAACTATTATACACCCCAGAACCAGAAGAATGTATGGATGATTGTGATTATGAAAAAAATATTTAACCCCTTCATCAGACAGTGCTGCTAGATAACATTTCTTATATTATGGTAGTTTTTTCAATAAGAGATGACACCATTAAATAAAACTGTACTGAATCTGTCTTATGCCTCCTGGAGCTGTTCATCTTAAGAACACTGAATACTTAAGTCAGATACATTTCATCATCAGTATATGTAAAAAAGGTCAAAGAAGCAATATCTGTGAATTTGTAGCTTATACCAAAATTCTGTCAAGCCCTCTCTGCAGTAGCAGGACATAGCTCTGAAGTGGTAAGTGCAAATTTTTATTTATCTACTAAACTTTAGAGGTAATATCTCAATAAACATACACAACACTTCTCAGTAAAGATCTAGTGTTTAACAAGTTGCACAGTCATCTAGATGCAGAACACTATGTACGTTTAAAAAACACATTTTGAATGATACAATGTGAGAGAATAAATTCAGGAATGCTCCTCAGAGCTTCTTACTGAGAGCTAAGGCTTTACTTTTTGTTCATCTATTAATATTAAGTTCACCCGAGACCAAAGTAGATTCTTCATATGCCCTGTCCCATCTGTGTACCTTCATCCTTGCTGGGGGATGGTACAACTGACTACACAGCACAAATGAAGGTATGGATTTGATCCAAAATCACTGCTATAATTACTTTTCCTTTCATTCAGTGGCCACAACGAGAATTCAGTCTTGTCCATACTGCAGTACATGCAGCATGCCTAACTGTTCTGCTTGAGGTAGCTGATCTTTATATTTGGTAGATAAAAACAGAATATTGAACAAGTTTAAATAATTTTTAGTATTTTATGCAATTTTCCAGTTATTTTCAGAAAAATATTTGATTAAGCATCCATTAACATCCAAATGGTGAATACTCATTGCATCTATAAAGTTAGTAGTTCACAGCTTTGGCTAAATGGTTTATTTTCTGACAATTAAACGTACTCAAGATTACAAGGTATAGATTTGTATACCAAAGGTGTAGCTCGTGATGTCTCAACACGTGGACGTGGTGCTGTTGAATACATGTAGTTGAACAGTCTGTCAATTTTCCTCATAGGAACACCTCCACCACGATCACGCATCTGGAACAAGAAGGAACATGTGGCATTATGTCCCTGAATACATTTGTATAAAAGACAGCTCTCAAACAACAATCCAGAGAAAGTTCAGGTAAAACACAACATAAACTTGCTCCTATTAATTACGAGTTTTCTTAAATTCTCATCTCTCAGCTACAGCAATGACCAGAGAGAGATTAATCCTTCCCTTTCATCCCTTATCTAAACCATTTAAATAAAATACTACCATAAGAAGCATTCATAATCTCTTGGAAGAAAGAAAATTCTATTTAAACTGTGCATTGCTTTTATCTTGGTCATAACTCAATCTTGTCTGAAGTCAGTATCTATACCTTTTAGCAAATGTTAGGTTCTGTGTATTTTTATCTTTATTCCTTAGGAATACTGCCAGTTAAATACAATCTATAAAAACCTACTACTGAAGGAGTAAGGTAGAAGAGTTGTTTTACTACAGTTTAGTTAGACCTATGAAAAAGCCAGTGCTTGCAGTTGGTCTCTGAAATCAACACAGATGTTGTATGGAAAAAGAAATTACTCTGCAAACTGCTTCAGGAAGGTTTGACTTGCATGGAATACATAATGTTTATTTCCCTTTTTTCCAGTTGTTTAACACCTGTATAGCTCTATCATTGTCAGGTACAAAATGCTGATACAATAATTGTATAAAGATGCTACTTTAGTTTTAGTCATGGCTGCTTATAAGCTAGGCAAGATATGAGAATGGCAAAAGCATTAAATTCATTGCAGAGCCTTCAGTGTAACTGTGCAACCTCTTCGTGAATTTCCTATTGATACAGTATGTGAAGTTCCGTAATGGTCTTGTTACTTACATACTATATAATCACATACAATGTATTGTTGGAATTGTATCAGCTAAAGTTAGTAATACGCTGCCTATGACAGGGAAAAAAACTAATTAAAATAACCTTCAAATAATAAAAAAGTTAGTACCTTCACAGTTAAATCCTCATTTCCCAACGTGACGTGTACATGAATTGGAGGATAAATGCATCGATCAGCATTATGTTCCATGGTGGCTCTCATTGCATTCTGCAACAGTCAGGTACAACTTAAATCCTGTTCTTACCACTTTGTATATTATCTTAAAACAAGAGTTTAGGGAAGTTATTTTTATCACATATTTCAGAATCAGGACAAATGTATATGGTTTTAGAACAGTTTTTTTACTATTTCTAGTATATTCAATATCAGTATTTATATAGTTCATTAGAATACATAGACTTCAAATATTTAATTTTTTTTAGAACAAATATCCTAATATTTTAATGTGCAGTTTTATTTGTAGAACTCTTTATAATGCATAGTATATGCAATATGACAAAGATCAAGAAAAGTCTAGGATTGAACTGCTTGAGGAAAGCTCTATAGTACCTGTTACACATTATACCAGATTTGAAAATGTCCCAGAAATTGTTTAGCTTATTCTCACTTGCTTTGTTAACTAATGTCTTTATACATTTTAAGATTTTTGACAAAACTATCTACTCAGAGGGTATCAGATGTATTCAGTGGCTAGGCAAAGGAGATACATCCTTTAAAACTGTTCATTTTCTATGCAATTACTCTTTGTCTAAATAGTAATTTAGGTATCTTCCTGTAGTCAAATAGTGAGAGGTTTGCACTTGCAAGAACACACTGCTATCTAGAATTGGTTCAAAATGTCAAACAAATACAATCTCACTAAACAAAGGTGTATAAAAGAATTGTGTAATGGTAAGTGCACAGACCTTGAAAAGTTCGAAAACCATGTGATAGAGATGTGATGGCACATACACCACTTGCATGGGCTGTCCTGGTGATTTAACTGGAGAAAAGAGAGTCTAAATAATTAAATAGCAAACTAGGAATATTTTATTAATTCCCACAGTAATTCAAAATGTGTATTTGTGTTGTTGAGAGAATTTACAAGAGAAGGAAAATTTGAACAGAAATCTTGAGAAGTTGTATGTTAATCAAAAGTCATACTCAAGATGTTAAAATGTGCTTGCTGCTTTAGAAATTTATCTTAAAACCCACTGTGGCATCACTGATTAGGGCATATAATGGTTGCTTTCTAATACCTGTCAGGAGGTTATCATGAAGATAGTCAGGCTCTGCAGGTGGTGGGAGAACAAGAAACAGTGAGTGCAAGATGAAATAACAGAGGTTCAGACTGGATATAGAGAAAAGCTTTTTCACCATGACAGTTAAGCATTCAAAGAGGTTGCCCAGAGATGTTACATTGTTGTCATCCTTTGAGGATTTGTAAGACCAAACTGGATAAAGCCCTGAGCAACCTGCTCTGACCTCGTAGGGGTCCCTGCTTTGAGCAGGAAGTCAGGCTCCTCAGGTCCCTCCCAACCTGAATTATCTTATGATCCTATAATGCACCAAGTAGTAACTACAGCACAGCCTATTCTTGGATTAATTTAGAAAATGCTGATTTCTAACAAGAAACCTTAAAAATTAGGTAGACAATTCTGTCTATAAAACTGGTGTAGTTTTCAAACTTTTTTTTAACAATAAATTCTAGAAAATATATCATGGGAATGTGTTTATTATATCAGATATTAAGGAAAGGTTGCTCAGAAAATTCTGCTGGCTCTTAAGGTTCTTTCAGTTCAACAAATAAATGATTTCTCACCAGACTCTGTTAATGACTGGTGCTTTATGAACATAAATGTTGAATACTAGTGATGTCAGAAGATCTAGAATTATGTACCCAGCAAAAATAAAAAAGGGGAAAAAAAAAAATCACACTTTGAAATATGTCCTGTTCCTGTCCTCAAGTTAACTGCTTTCCTCCATGCCTCCACCTCCAGATCCCATGCCTAAGGTTTAATTAATGGTCTCCACTCAGCTGTGGACAAGGAATGTGCATTTGGCCTGGATCAGGTTTAACTCACCTTCACAATTCATTGAGCAAAAGGTCACTCCTTTTATAAAAACTGAACTATTTGTTTTGGTTTTTGGAACACATACACCATCAAATGACTACTCAGTACTAGCTAGCACGACTGATAGCTTCTTACAAGTGTTTTTAGTATCGTGCTCCAAAGACAGAAAGAGGTCATTTAACCTAGATACAGAATGATAGGTTGGTATAGTAGGAAGAAAATATCTAGAATGTGTAGTTAAGGACGCACTTTCTTTGCCTTTAAGCTTCCTAAGCCAAGTTACTGTGGTTGCACTTTGGCTTTTGCAATGACTTGTAGAAGCAGTTTTGACTGCTTGTTTTTGTAGGTCTGGCCAAACTTGGTGTTTAGTATCTTGAAAAGTACTCTAGCAAGTAGTGTCAGAAAGCCTCTTTAGCATTCACCAAGACTATGTGGACAATAGTCGACCTCCGAGTTCATAGCAACACAGTTGTAAACTGTTTTTTCAAGTCACGGACAATGCATTCAAATAATTTTTACCATGACTTGAGTGTACTGTATCTAATTACAACTACAAGAACTTGATAGCTGAATAAGCAAGAGAATATAGAATATAATTTTAGTATAAATCTTAAAAGTGTCACAAGAAATGCAGAGAGGGGAAGATTCAATAGACAGTGTAGGGTGAAGACATACAAGAAACCTTAAGGAGAGAAGGAGGCTGATAAAATCTGTTATATCAACAGCTGTAGTGTCAAAAGCTTTTCTACTGGTTTCAGTTTTCTAATTAACAGGGAGGAATGAAGAAAACCTTCTAATTTAAAACAAAACAAAAAACAACAACAACAAAAACACCAACCAAACTATGGCAGTAGCTACAGAGAACACAAACTATATGAAAATATAGTAACTTACCATTCAGCTCTTCAAGGATGAGTTCTGGAGAGCTCATGTAATATAAATCACAAAGTCTCTTGGCACTTTCATAGCCATCTACAATAAAAACACAGAAAGTTACATTTCCCTCTCCACTTCTTTTTTTCCTTTACAGTTTGCCAAAAAGAAGAACAAAAATTGAAAACACCGTGCACTGTCAGGGAGATTTTGTTTTTTCTCTCAAAAAGTGGGTTTATTGGAAAAAGTGACAAAACTGTATTACGGTTTACATGAAACTTCTGCTCCGGGTAGGAAAGAACTAAACAGTATATGCGTATCAAGATGTGTATTGGCTCTCACTATAGACGCTAATGTAAGTTTTCAGGATTTTTGTTCTTATCTGCTGAATTTACCTTTAATAACTTCAACAACACTGCAGGTAGGATCAATGCTTCCAATGTGTTTTGGATGAGCTGGATTGATTTTCCCACCAAACAGTAAAGCTGCCAAAAAAGAAAATATTATTTAATAATCCAATATAATTTTATAATTTTAGTTTGTCTTCAGTTTTGCTCAACAGAAATTCATAGGCAATCTATAATTCCAATCTTCACTATACTAGAAATCCTACTATTAGTAAATATTTTAAGAATTGTATTAAGAATGAGTTTATAAATAGCAAGGCAAATAGTGTACTCCTAAGAAGCATTTAAGAACATATTAAGCTCTTAAAAATGAAAGGAAAATATATAGTACAGGTATCCTTTTCCCTCCTTTCAAAAGTGCCACTTACAGTGTTGATTAAGGAGCATTCTAATTGAAATGCGACTCATGTAGAAACGGTCTAAAAAATACTGCACATTCTGTGAGGTCACTGGATCAATGCCAAAGCTTTCCTTGTATTCTATTACTCCTTGAGCCATCGTAGGAATTACATCATTGTGTCGATTACGGATTTTTATCACAGTATCTGTAAAACTAAGATTAATATATTGTTAGTATTTCACTTTCAAGTGAATTTAATACTCTGTCGAACAGAGGATCTGACTACAAAAATCAAGACCATTATGTACAGAAGTATCATAGGTCTGCCTACAGCAATAAGAAGACAGATCAGTCTTTATAGTGAATTTCAAGCAACTAGCATTGAAACAATCAGTACTCAACCTCTATTGATTATTTATAAAAATATTATTTACTTATTATTGCCAAGAAAAAGAGAAAACTGTGCCAAGCATTTTCACGCAGATCATCCCACGCCTGTCAAATGGCAGTTAGGGTCAGCCAACAATGACCAAACCTACTTTACAAGTGAAGACTTCCATACATCAGTTCCAACATTACAAGTAAGGAATTGGTAAACATTGGGTCAAGTTTAACGTATTCATAGCTTCTCAGTAAAACAAAAAAAGCCCTGACCAGAATAATATGGCACAAAAGTGCTTTGTTTCATGTTTTAATGTACCCTCCTTTTAGGGATGGGGTGATGTTACTGCAATTCTTATGTAAAGATTGGAGGCAGCTGAAATTTTTCTTAAGATACTCATTTTCTTGCCAGTCATTCTACATAATATTAACATAATACATGTGACAGCACATCCTTACCTGTGAATAGCTCCTGAATCTTCTGAACTTTTGTCCTTAAAGTCAAGGATCTCCTGAAGACTTTGAACATACCTTTCAACAAAAGAAACATGACAAAGACCAATTATAATATGCCTCCCCAGATCCCTTTGGTTAGCAATTTATGGTCTTCCAAGGCTGCTTGTTTCCAAATCATTGTATTTGATATATCCCAGTGACCTATCTGCTGTGAATTTTGTTAGATCCTTTTGAAACTGTTAATGATATTTTCTTCAAAGATTTCCAGTGCAATGAATTCCACATTTTAATTAGAATGCATAAAAGATCTTCCTTATGTTTTAAACCCAGTAGGTGATCACTTATTTGCAGCCCCAGCTAGTTCCTGTTATTAGAAAATCTTCCCAGCTTGTTCATGATTTAAGTATTTCTGCCATCTCTTTCCTTAGATGTGTATTTTCCAAGCTGAAGAATTCTATTTGGTTTCTCCTCACGTAGGGATTATTCCAACCCTCTGATTATCCCTCTTGGTCTTTTCTGTTCAGGATGGAGTAACTAAAACCGCATGCAGTTCAGAGGCATAATGGGCTAACACAGTGGTACAATTATACTCCTCCTTGTTTGTAACTTAGTTCCTAATGCTGTTTGCCTTCTTGCCTGTCAACTGACATATTCAGAAGAATATCCTCAGTAGCATCAAAATTTTATTTTTCCATTGTAAGTAAGCAAGCATAAAGGGAGAAGAGGTTCCTCTCTGTGCTTTACTTTGCATTTGTCCAAGTGGAATGCGTTTTCCATTTGATCAATGTCATTTAGTATGAGAATTTAAGCATTCATGTTTCATTAAGAGATAGTTCTTTTTATAGTTCAGTCATGTAATCAGTCCCACTTATTCACTGGCAGATTTTCTGTTCTAACTTTAAAAGCCTTTCCAGATAGCCATGTGCCTTTAGCAGCTGCCAAGCAATCTCTTTATTTTGCTTTCATCTTACAAGAGTTTATACTTAAGTGTAAGTTCCTTACTCAGAAACAAATTTTACTTTTCAAAGGATGTCTTTTTTATTTCAATAGCCTCATATTCTTTCTGTTGTTTTAATATTTTGGCTTTGGGAGCTTCCTATTCATATTCCTCTTTTCATATTTTCTACACCTTTACTCTCAATCTGTAATAATTTGTCTTTTAAATGAGTTATACTATGTTTTGGAAGCATTTTGTGCATTAGGCTGCTTCTGTTGGTTCCTTCAACTAGCTCCTTCATTTTAGTTAAGTAAGTCCCCTATTAAACATGGTTCAGGTGAATTTTTGTTTTTACTGAATTCTCATACATGACTACCTGCAATACTCAATTATTTTTTTGTTCCCTTATGGGTTCTCTAATTGCTCCTAAAGGTTTTCTTCCAAGTCTGTAAATTTAGTTTCTGATTTATGTCACACTGGGATATTTACTCAGTCTCAATAAGTGATGTTCATGTAACAAGCACATAAAATGTTCTTTCAGTAGAAGAGAATGAGTTGTTTCTCCAACTTCTGTGTATGAGGTATGAAATGACACTGTTCTTACCAGCTCTGCACCAGCTGAACTGAAGGTGTTCTTAGGAGGTTGTCTGGAAGCAGGCTTATTTCCTTCATTATGTTTGCCAATCTCACAGGCAACTCTTGTCGCAGAAACATAAATGAAGTCTTTTCACAAGCATTTTCAGATCCTAAGACCAAAAAATGACAACATCAGAATAAAGTCAGTACTTATGGCAGAGTACAAACTCTTACTTTCTTGCACAAGAGATCTGTGATTTGGTTTTAAAGTTGACTCAGCCAGTCTGGTCAGCCAATGTTTCTTTCATGGCACAGCCCACTTACATTTCAAAATGTAAACTCATATAGAAACCTACCAGCCCTGTTGTGATAACAAGGATTTTCAATATAGAAAGAGTATCTAGTGCAATAGTTGCAGATCCATACTACTCAACTTTAAATATTGCTTCTATCCACGTAAATTGTTTGTTATATGCAGCAAACATTGTCTGTAACTAGCACTGATCAAACAGTATGTCATTCTGAGCATGTTAGAGAGGCAAATGAAACCAGTACAGGAAACTATTTGTGGGAAAGATGCTTGAGAAAGTATCATGGCCCCATACACCGTGCTTGATCACCAATCTTCCTGAATTACCATAACACATCATTCATATTAGAACACTTTCAGAAAACAAATTCTGTAATATCTCTTTCAGCTAGATCTGTTGTAGTTTAAATTCACTGTCTTAAGGAAGAGAAGACAGATGGATCAATTCACTCCAGTACCAAGAAAGAAATTAAAGGACAGCTGCTGTGCTTAGTCATTATGATAGTAGTTCTCCCATACATTTACTTTTCTAATTTTTTACATTTTTAAAAGCTAGAAGCTCAATTACTGCACCTGTTGATAACTGACCTGTCCTTTTATAAAGACAAGTGTCATCTGTGGGGGTGTCAGTTAAACATGGTTATTAACATCAAGTTCTAAATTTACTCCCACACTGCTTGTTTTAGTAGGTGGAAAAGGAGGGAGTGGAGTGGGGAGGAGGCTAAAAAATGCTGTACTTTATTCTCAGACAAACTTCTTTCTAGACTTCCAAAAGTGTCATATAAACAGCATCTGAACTTACTAACCTGTTCATCTGCCACAGTGAACTACATACCCCAGGCTTGGCATTTCACAACAGGTAACTCCTAAAAATTAACTCTGGTGCTTCTGTCAGTTCACTCCTTCCATTTGGCAAGGGGCCGTTGGGGAAGAAGATTAAAGAAAGGGACATGTAAAAAGAGGAAGCTGGGAATGTCTTTAATAGGAAAAAACTTCACCAAATCAAAATGGAGGAGTTTGGTTTAATGCATCCAGACTCAGACATGTCATAAACTACACTGATGAGAGAATGTCAGTTAACTTAATAAAAAAAGTGAATAGCTTACAAGAAATCCTCCCCAGTGGCGCTTACCAGTATTACACGTTGTCTACATATGACCTCTGCCCAGAAACCTTCCATTCTTCTCCCTAGTCGAATTACATTTCAGGCATGGCTGTTACTGGCCTTTCCTTTTTTTCAGGTAAATTTCCATGAACAAGTCAGATTGAAGGTATTGAAATGTAAAGATAATCTTCAGATGCCTCCTATACTCAACAAATGACATTCCACAAATTATTTTTTATCTGGAGGCCATATCTTTACAATCCTGAGTCAAATATGGAAAACAGCTTAGGATAAGCAAGACTTTAGTGAATGGGCAGATTACTTTGTTTCCCTGCGCAGCAATAGTCTATGCGAAGAATGGGTGACTCCTACAGAAAACACTATGCACTTAAAACCCAAAATATGACTGATGTATATGTTCCAGACCTAAATTTGCTTATGGAATATTTCATTTGCTGGATCAAAACCGGGAGGCAATATAAGTAGACCTTTTTGTTTTGTTTTAAAGTTAGTATTACCAGATTTAATGCTTGCCTCTTTTGACTGCTCTCACTCTAGTAAAAGGAGACAAAAAATCCTCAAGGAAAGCAGTCAGATTATAATGGCTACAGAATGTCTTACCAACAAATACTGTCTCAGTGTTGCACT
This sequence comes from Antrostomus carolinensis, assembly GCF_000700745.2. Classification (NCBI taxonomy): domain Eukaryota; kingdom Metazoa; phylum Chordata; class Aves; order Caprimulgiformes; family Caprimulgidae; genus Antrostomus; species Antrostomus carolinensis. The sequence goes on from NW_010308251.1 coordinate 52,456, forward strand.
CTACTATTTTTTTGGCCTTTATTAGTTTTAATATCTCTTATTGAATCCTTAAGCAAAAGAGAGAAAAAACAATCAAAACCCAGAAAGTTTTCAATATTATCTTTACCTTATGTTCAGGTACTAACAGCAAAAAAGCCTGACTTTTGATATGAGGAAACACTCTGCCTTGAAAATGAACACTGATTTTAAGGTAAGCATTATTTTATCAGCATTTTAGTGGTAAAATAATACAGCTCAAAGTGAACTCTGAATTGCAAGATTCTTTGCTTAAAAGTATGGTAGCAACAAAAAGTATGGTGGGGTTCCTGTACAAATCTGGAGCTTTAAATGTTGGACACATTTTATTGCAATAGATGGATGAAGTGATGGAACAATTCCTGTTATCCCTTTTGTTTCCAAGCAGTCAGTCAAACCTGGGAGCATTACGAGTGGGCTCAGAGCAGAGTGTAAGACTATGTTGTTACCAATGTATTCATTTTCAAGGCTAGATCCCCAGGATGGCTCCTGGTGTTTGCGTCCTGTTCCTTCTCTCACACATGCTCTAAAACAGCATCAGCGTGAGGTGTTTCTGCCGGGCACAGACGTGTGACTGAGGAGGTGCTGAGTGTTTCGGTTCCTCGGCGCCAGCGGAGGATCAGCGGCTCTGGTGTCAGATGTGCCTTAAAAGGCCGCATGCTGATAGTGTGCAGAAGGCTTAACAGATCTCACCTTTCTGACTCACTGTACTAACAGTGCCAACTGTCGTAGCCCTCCCCACCCTCTCCCCAACGCTGCAGCTTTTACAGAAAAAAACAAACTACTTTTGCGACGCCAAAAGCTGGAGTTCTCAGCTGAATTTCAACCTTGCCACAGTTCCAGTCTCCGGGGAAGGAGCCAACTGGGCTCCCTTCTCCCGGAAGGAAGCGCAGCCTTTTTCTGCCAAAAAGGACGGTATTGAGAAGCGATAAACAGCAGCAGCAGCAGCAGCGGAACGCGGCAGCGGGGA
>NW_010308252.1:0-9162 GCF_000700745.2 Antrostomus carolinensis
AATAAATAAATAAATAAATAAGATGAGTGAGTCTCAGAGGGTAAAAAGCAGCCTCAAAACCTTTCCCTGCAGTTTGGCTGACTCAATTTCATCTCAGCATGGGGAATCAGGATATACTGCAGATGTCTCTCCCTGGAAATATGGAGAGAAACACAGAGAAGGAGGCATGGGAATGGGGTGACCTTATCCAGGAAGAAGGGCAGGATTTTGTCAGCAGCTGGTGAAATACAAGAGAGTTGAACAAAGCTGGCAGGAGGATGTTGCAGTGTGTGCGGTGACGTTGTGCGGGAAATGACAGAGCTGATGGTGAGTGATTTGGTGACTGAAAGGGAAAGGAAAGAGTTTGTCCTTCAGGGAAATACAGAGACTAAGCCAACCTCCAAAGACAGACTTCTCCCTGCAAATAGGCTGTGCAGAGAAAGGTATGGTGAAATTAGTTGGTGAAAGGTCTGGAGCACAAGTCTTATGAGGAACAACTGAGGGAACTGGGGTTGTTGAGCCTGGAGAAAAGAAGGCTGAGAGGAGACCTTCTGGCTCTCTCCAAGTCCCTGAAAGGAGGGTGGAGAGAGGTGGGGGTGGGTCTCTTCAACCAAGGAACAACTGACAGGACAAGAGGAAGTGGCCTCAAGTTGCACCAAGGGCAGTTGAGATGGGACGTGAGGAAGAATTTCTTTGCTGAAAGGGTTCTGAGGCATTGGAAGGGGTTGCCCAGGGCAGTGGTGGAGTCCCCATCCCTGGAGGGATTGAAGAGTCATGTAGACACAGTGCTGGGGGACATGAGTTAGTCGGGGACTTGTCAGTGTTGGGTTCATGACTGGACTTGATGATCTTAAAGATCTTTTCCAATCCAGGCAGTTCTGGGATTCTGTATCCACATCCATCACCTTGGTGGGTGTGGTCTGCTGACAGGAGCACGCTGGCCATCGTGCTCTGGAATTTCTGCTCCAGGATTGCAGGTGATGGAGATGCATTTGAAATATAGAACCTCTCTTCCCCTCAGTCCTAGCAGTGATGAAGTACATGTTAAAAAACACCCGTGCACCGTGATGCTTTACAACGCCAGTGGAAGGGGGTGTCCCTGCTGATGGCAGGGGATTGGAACTGGATGATCTTTAAGGTCCCTTCCAACCCAAACCATTCTGTGTTTCTATGATTCTATGCTGTGCTAACTTTATGCATGGAAAGCAGTCAGGATATTCACATTTCCATTAATTCCTAGGGGACTATTTACCAAGCAAAACACTGCTCTCTGTGAGGAGCAGGGGAGGTAAAAATAATGTTATTCTTTAAGGAAAATGCTTTTTTTCTACATAAGTGGAAAAGGTCCATCTGGGATCACGTTGGGGTGAGAGGGTCAAATAATTTATTTAATTTGCAGACATCCAGTTAACACAGTGAGGCTGATCACAGTTTGCTAATGAACCTATTAAGGCCACGAGCTGATTCTCATTATTTAGTTATTTCTTGAACTGCCTTTATTTCTTTTTTTACACTTTGCTGCCATTCAGAGATCTTGGAAGGAAAAGGTGGGATTTTCTATTATGTATTGCCAGCACAAGCTCTTTAGTCTCCGAAGCTCTAGTCAAATGAATCTTGTGTTCTGTTGAACCAGCAAGGAATAGGAATGGGAATTTTGAAACTATGGTCAAATAAAACAACAAAAATAGTTAGTTAAATGCAGCGTTTACAGGGTATTGGTGCTCTGCACAGAATTATAATTCCAGCACTGGAAGAAGTGTTGAGATTTTTCAAAAGAGCTTTGTGTATTTGGTGATCAACATTTTTTAAATCCCAGACTACACAGAGAATTGGGTAAATCTCAGGTTTCTGTTTTGAATTTTTTTGGGGAAAAAAATACTGATTTAAGTGGAAAAAATGCATGTTTTATTTTAAGTAAATAAAACAAATGAAAAATTTTTCAGGTCAGCTGAAATGTTTCGCTTTCAACAATAGTTTAAAAAGGAGGCTGAGGGGACACTCGGAGACCTTGTCACTCTCTACAACTGCCCAAAAGGAGGTTATAAATAGGTGGGGGTTGGTGTCTTCTCCCATGTAACAAGCGATAGGATGAGAGGAAATGGCCTCAAGTTGCAGCAGGGGAGGTTTAGATTGGATGTGAGGAAAAATTTCTTCACCACAAGGGTTGTCAAGCATTGGAACAGGCTGCCCAGGGAGGTGGTGGAGTCACTTTCCCTGGTGGTATTTAAAAGGTGGGTAGATGTGGTGCTTAGGGACATGGTTTAGTGGTGGACTTGGCAATGTTAGGTTTATGGTTGGACTTGATGATCTTAAAGGTCTTTTCCAACCAAAGCAACTCTCTGAATCTATGATAGATGTCAAAAATATTAATGGAAAATTTGAGAGCCCAAATCAGAGACCATTAGTCTTGTGAAAAATAAATTCAGATGAGAAGAAACTGAATATACTGTTTAACAAATGTTTACATCATTGCTTTTGCTCCTTTTTTAAAAATTTTGTCACTTTTTGGAACTCAAAATGCAACAAAAGTGACTTACATTTGGCCATATTTTGTGTTTCCTGAATCTGTTCTTTATTTGTGTGTGTGTTGGGGGTTTTTTTTTGCCAGAAAAAAAAAAAATGCCTCCATTATCTGAGGCCTCACCTTCCAAAATGGGATTTGCCTCCAGGACCTGTTGCTCAATCCAGGAATGCTGACCGCTGATTGCCGCCAGGAACTGCAGAATCAGTTTTGTACTTTCTGTCTTTCCTGCTCCGGATTCACCACTGCAAAGACAACAGGAATCGAGGTCAGTGAAAGCCCTGATGCACCCCTGCCAATGTTCCTCTTTCTGTCTTCAAGGGACTGATGTCTCTGTGTCTCTTCTGTTAGCACAAGTAGGATGAGGCCACTAAGGATGGGTTTCCAGCATCCCAAGGACTGGTTGTAGGACAGATGGTAGGACACAGTACCAGACAGCTTCCAGCCAAGATGCCAGATTTGGATATTAGGAAAAATTTCTTCACCAAAAGGATTGTCAAACATTAGACCAGGCTGCCCAGGAAAGTGGTGGAGTCACCATCCCCGGAGGTATTTAAAAGACATGTAGATGTGGAGCTTAGGGACATGGTTTAGTGGTGGACTTGGCAGTGTTGTGTTTACGGTTGAACTTGATGATCTTAAAGGTCCTTTACAACCAAAATGATTCTATGATTCTCTGATTCCATGACTATGAGATCTATTGGGTTGTTGGGTAAGTACCAAAGGATTGATAAAGCACCTTTACTAGGAACAGTGACTGCAAACAGAGACCACCTCTACACTGGGAATATGTGGATGGAAGATCTAATAGGTCATTCAGATTTCTGATTCTATTCAATAAGCTGTTCCCTATGAACCACAGTGCAGGTGCTCAGCATCCATTTTCAGGATATGGCTCATTTGGAAATTCACCCACTGACCTTATGATACAACACTGGTCCTTGTTGTTGCGCTGCATGTTGAAGTAGCAGTTGTCAGCAATTGCGAAGATGTGTGGTGGCATCTCACCGATCTTTTTGTTGGTGTACAGGCGTATCTGCTCAGGTGAATAGATGGGCAGGAGCTGGTAGGGGTTTACTGCCACCAATATTGAACCAGTGTATGTCTGGAGGAGAAGCACATGAAGGTTTATGAGGACAGTGATATGTGGCTGAGAGGCTTTGGCAGCTTGAATGGAGCATGGAGGGCAGAAAAATCAAGGGTTTTTTTCAAAAGCTGGATGAAAGATGATGTTCATGTCAAAGATGCTTGCAGGGTGAATGAAGCCTGGAGCAAAATTGGAACAAAAGTCCCAAACTATCTAAATCAGTTCATGCTCAGCCCTGCTCATGCACAACATGGATTCAAGCCTTAATTCATATTTTGGACGCTCCTCAGTTAAGATTCAGTTTCAAGTCAAGTTCTTATTTGCAAAAATATCACCAGAGCCAGCGCTTACCCATAATTATTTAGTGCACTGCACAAATTATGAGGAACTAGAGATGAAAGGGACCTGGAGACCATTGTCTTATCTCAAAGCAGGACCAGCTGGATCCAAACCATTCCTGACAGATGTCTGTCTAACCTATTTTTAAAAATCCACAACAGAGCTGCTAAGCCTCCCTCTGCAATACGTTCTCCTCTACCATCTCTGTCTAACCAAACCTCTGCATGCTGCTATTTAAACCTTGTCCTGTGCACATGGATATGGCCCACAAAGTCCTGACATACCCTTTCTCAACTATTTCTGAAATTTTGGGCATGGTCTTTTGTCCATCCTATGTTCGAGTGCCACAGAGAGCGTTTTTGCTATCCTGGGCCTTGGGCAGCAAACCCCTTTGTGTTTTCTTGCTCTTTGATTTCTGTCCTTCTAGGAGCAGTTTCTCTCAAGTCTCTCATCAAAGAACTCATGACTTTTGTCATCTTGCTCAGATGCAGCTATAAATTTAGGAAGCTTGTCCACATCCCAAGCTCAAGGCAGAGAATAAGAATATCCTTCCCCTACTTCAGCTGACTAAAAGTTAGTATCTAGAGCAAGCGTGTCAACTGGGTTCCATCTTGGGCTAACCACGGGGCATGAGATGAAGGCTACTTTCACTCCATGATTTCAAAGGAGCCAAGTTGCCTTCTCCAGGTTAACTTTTGGAAACTAAAGTTACAGGATTAATCTTGCCTTTCTTTCCTGGTGAGACCACCTGTGAAAGTGTCCCCAATGCTGTATGTATTCTTTCTAGAGAAAAATAATTTCAATGTAAAAATAATCCTTATGGGTTTTTATCTGCATGGCTTAAAACCAACAATAAGCCTTCAGTGCAAAGCAGCACAGGCAAGGATGCTTGTGAACCAAGAAGAAAATATCTCCGTGTTCTGCTGGCTGCTCCTTTTTTGTGCATATTGCAAATATATCTGATGAATAAAACAAGTCTGAGCTGTTCCTCATTTCTGAAGGCAGAAAAATAACTGCTGGGGAGTTAAAATATGGCTGGGGAGACGAGTGGAAAGGGAAACCTGGAGACATGAGATGGCAGCCCCAGGTTGAGTTTCTCCCATCAAGTTCAGTATCCCTCAACCACGATGGAAAGGGCTTGAGTGGAATGAGATGACAACTTGTTTGTCACCATCTACACACTTCCCACCAGCTCAGGCTTCTTGAAGGGCAGCCAGTAGGTGGCAATTGTGTCCTATAGTAGGGATGTTGAAAGCCCTAAGGGACTCATCACTTTCTAGCCTCATTACCAACGCCAGAGAGTAACTTCCTGTTCAGTCCCAGGTGAGGTTTGAATTTACAGTGGTAACTGAGGAAGGATACAATAGTCTTCCCTGTAATAGGGGGTTATGTGCCAGTGAAGGAAAAAAGCTCCTTAAGCTCAAGAACAAAGTTGTCACAAATCCAAAGGGTAGAAATTGTCTATGAAATCATGTAGATTGGATGTCAGAAGAAGAAGGCACTGGAATAAGGGAGCAGAGATGTCCCAGAGCAGCCTTCCACAGGGACAGAGCAGGTAAACAGTGCTCAGAGAAGGAGTGAGCTCAATTTCTTAATGGGATTATATCACCAAGATCCCTAATGAACCCCAAGACTCCTTCCAGTCCTGTGTGAGATGCTTGGAAAACTGTTTTCTTCTTCATAATTTATTACTAGGTTACTTTTAGGGATGTTTCTAATCTTCCTTGAGCCTCTTCTCAAAAAAAGAATGATTCTTTGCAGACGTCTCCAAAAACCCTGCTTTTCATCCACGCTGCTATGCCCCATCCCAAATGCAGCCAGCCTGACTTTTAAAGGAGTCAACCATTAGTTCCAGGAATGCTTTCTGGATGCTCTCATTGACCCTTCCCTTGTGATCCACAAAATACTTTGTCAGCACGAACTCTTGTACTATCACTTGTTTTTGTAGGTCATTCCTAGTTGATAAATACTCACCATTTGCCCAATTCTCACAGCTGACAGCATGCAAATCTTTGTCCACTTTGCTGCTGAGGGGTCAAAGGGTACCTCCAAGGAAATATTTTCCCTCTGGTTTCTATTGCTGGGTGAAGGCAAAGCCTTCTTGTCTTGGGAAAATAAAGCTTTACTGATAGGCAGGGGCTCTGCTGTAGCTGACCACAGGAACCACATCTCAGTGCAAATTCATTACTGCCTGCATGACCTACATTTTAATTAGCCCCAAAGAAATCCTTTCTGAGCCTGCTTCCCTTGCTACTCAGAACACCATGGCTGACTTCAGCTGGATTTTTATGGGGTTAAAGCTCTAACAAACATTACTGCATTTTGGCAATCCTTAGGGAGCCACAGCATACATTGCTTTTGTCTCCAAAACTTTACTCACGAGTCCAAACTCCCCACCAGATGCACTTGCTATTCAGCATAGTTTCTCTTACTACACACAAATCAACCCATGAGCAACAAGCCCTTGTTGAAGTTTTTCTCATTTTGCTGCAGAAGTTTCTTCAAGTTGAGGTCATTATGAAGAAACACTAACAGCTTTAACCACATACACAGACTGGGGACTTTCCAGCTCTGGGAAGGTGTCACAACTTCAACATGAGGATCAAGCACTGTGGCAAAAGGGATGATGCTCTCGGTGCATTTGTGAAGCAGCAGCGATGGTGGTGCAAAGTAAATGAGAAGGCCACAATGGTGAACTGAAACAAGTGATCCAGTGGAAGGCATGACAGCGATTGCAAATGACTGTGCCAAGAGTCATACTTACCCTCCCGCCGCAGTTTGTCTTACGAGTAAAATGTGAGGGAGGAGAAAAAGGAAAATTATATTTCGTTAGAGCAGAATTACACCCTCCACAAAGCTAAGGAGATGAGGAAACAAGAGGGACTGAAGTCCCATTGCAAAAGTCACCTTTTACTCAGCAGGTTCAGAAATCCTTTCAAACAGTGATGGTAAAGTCACACTGAGCTTCACCATCTTTAAGACAGAGCAAATTATACCACAGGAAAAAACCACCTCAGGAGACTGGGTATGCCCTACCCACATGGCATCCATACAGTACCTTGGCTCTGCAAAACTGCCATCAATATTTACTACATTCAACACAAATCTACTCCTCCTAGTGCCCCCGCTCTTAAAAGATGAGATCTAAAGTTGGGTTCCTGAGCCTCCAACAACACACATGTAGACAGAGGTGGTTTACATGCCTCTCTATCAAGCTATGCACTCAATGTCATTTTGAGAGTGTCCTTCTGATTTTGAGATTGCACTAATTGCTGCGTTGTGCCCAGGATGGTGGGCTGGCACTCCAAGGCCATTAGTGGTGTGGAGCAATCAAGGCACAGTAACCTGGAACCTCCGTGATACAGATCCCTTCGTGGGATGTGGCCATCCCTTACACAGTAGCTCTGTAGGACACATGGCACTGTCACCATCAGACCTGAAGAACTTGTAGAGAAACCATGTGGTTACTGAGTCACTTCAGACCAAATCACTGCCCATGCTCACCTCCAGGTTAGAAGCTGCCCTTTGCATTAGCCCTTATTAGAATAATGTTGCCAAACAACACTCTGTCCAGTGCTTGTCTGTGTTCATAATCTCCCTGGATGCCTGTGAATAGCTTCACGAGGGACCTCAGAGACAGAACTTTCATGAAGGAGCTAGTTGTATTCACAGGCAATCAGATATTGTACACATGAAATTTATCTGAGGACCTCTGTTCACTTAGTGAGGCAACAGGAGCTTGCCTGATGACACAGGGACCTCAGGAGAGACACATAGACACCACTGAAAAAATATCCAACATGATCCCAGCTTTCCCAGAGAGCAAGAGAGAGCTGTGGGAATTCACTTGGTACCACTGCAGGGTGTCCACAAGCAGGAGAAAAAGGGGCAATGCTCAATGGATAAATACATGTTCCCCGAATTGAGCCAATCAGCTACGAATTATTGGCTATCTGTACTTCTTGGGTGGCACTCAGGTTGCTTGAAGTTAGTTATCCACATGTGTACTACATCCAGCCTGAGCTGGAGGAGGTTGGACTGTAGACCTCCAACCTGAACTTTCCTTTTAAAAAATTAGACCACTAGGTGGCTTAGAAAAGGCCTTCAAAGGCACAGCAGGCACTTACCTGAATATCTGAAAACTGCAGGATTTGAGAGTAATACCAAATTTTCCTTATTTGCATAGATTGTTTGAGTACATTAGCCAGTGGCAAACACATAGATGCACTGCCCACTTCTGCCTCAAAAATGTGAAAACCCTCAATTTCTGAATGTCTGGTTGGGTGGGCAAGGTTGTACTGGGTCCACTGGGCATGACATGACTGAGTTGACCTAAGGAAGGACACTGTTGTCCCCAGAGATCATCAGGATCCCAGGCAACCCTAGAGCTAATAAAATTATAAACACAGATGGAGAAGGTACTTTAGAGCTGTTCTGAGAGTCACTCACTTCATTATTCAGTTATTTCATGCATGAACTTCCTCATCCTTCCTCCACCCCTTGTACCTCCAGCAATTTTTGTCTTCACCCATCTGGGTTGAATGAGTTAATGGTTCACAGGGAAAAGGCAGAAGAGCCACATCCAGCATGCAGTTGCCAAAGGATTTTGTTTTAGGATTACTACAGCATGCACATGACCCAGGTTGAACTGGTTATTGTGTGTGCAGAAAGTTAACACATGTCCCCAGAACTTCTACAGGGGCTACGCAGTGAGGTGACATGGACTTTGTCATTACCTAATTCATGGGCTCTTTCACTGGGGCATCCATAAACTCTGCAATGTCTCCTCTACAGTGCAGAAGCCCTCCACCACTTGGGTCCAGGTGAAAGTAGAAACCCAGATGCTGAGTTCAATCAGGGTTTCCTCCATGTGGGGAACCCAGAGCTAAGGAAAGCAAGGGGTGCAGTGCAGAGCAAGAGGTGGAGAGGACACTCACATAGATGAGGTGTTCCCGATAACGGATCAGCAGGTTTCTGAGGATTCCTGCCTCATTCAGGTCCCCCAGCCGGATCATGTCCTCCACTCCATGGATGGAGGTGGGGTGCATGGGTTTGATGTGGTTGGCATTCTGCGGGGAAATCCAGTGCTCCTGGGAAGACAGAGAAAGGCAAGTTAAATGAGATACCACTGGAATGAAGGAGAGAAACAGCCCAGACAGAAGGATGAGATGGAAGAACATCCATGGGAGAGCATTAGCACACAGGCCACAGGTTCTATTCATGGGACATGGCAGTG
>NW_010308253.1:0-5746 GCF_000700745.2 Antrostomus carolinensis
GGCCGGGATGCGCCGGGCGCTGCTGGGGGGGGCCCGGGCCGCCCTACCGTAACGCCGCGGGCGGGACCCGGCCTGCTCCGCTCGGGTGCTGCTTGTTAGAGGGGATTTTAGTCTTATTATAGAATTACCCTTTTTATGGCGTTAAAACCCCCGTTGTCGCGCTGCTGCCGTGCCGGTGAGTGAGGGTCACGGTGAGCTGTGGGGCTGCAGTTCCACGGGGTGACCTGGAGCCCGGCGGGCGGTTGTCTGTGGCAGGGGGAAGGGGGGGGGGGAAAAAGGTGGGGGGTGCTGCTGTCTGCCATGTCTCTGGTGCCTGATAGAAGTGCATGGGGTGGAAGTGAACTGATTGACATCTATCCTGCAAGGTTAATCAATAATCAGGACGATTATTCACCTAGTCCTACCTGCAGTTTTATAGACCGCACTGAAGGTCTGGAGCACGCGCTGTAAGTTGTTACAGTGATAAAGTTTATACAGTATGTGGGCCTCAGGAGGGAACATTATTTCTAGCAGGTCTGGAGTGTGATACCATCGCTGGGATGGTGTGATGTACACTGACTTCTTCCATATGTCTTGGTAAAGTTTCCTAACTCAAAACCAAATAATAAAACCAAGTTCATTAAGTGTCCTGACAACTTCCCTCACTACTTTTTTAAGTGTGAATGTGATTGCTACTATTTTTTTCACTTGCCTATTAGTATTTCAAAATCCATAGCCTGGGAACTTTGACCGTGGAGGGAATTTCAGCTGTCCCGGGAAACTAACTATGGTTAATGTTGATGAAGTACTTTACTGTTTATTTTGGTTTTTTTTCATCATAACAGTGTGCATATATGAAAATGGTAATGATCACCAAAGACACTGCTTCGAACTTCATGCAGAGACGTACATATTATTAACTTAAAGTGCATCCTGTACCTCAGTGACCTCTAAAATCTTAGCTGTTCTTGAAATCTAGGAATTCTGAAACAGAAGTTAGGAGGAACTTTTTTTTTTTGCTTCCTGGTGACTCAAAGCAGTGCAGCCCAAACTTTTCTGACATCTTTTAGCAGTGTTGCAGTAGAAGCTTTGATAGGGAGGCAGGCTGACATAAACACGCTTGTATAGATGTTGATTAATCAAACAGCAAGTAGTGTTAGAAAGTATCTTTTTGGAGAGCCTAATTCAAAAATAGAATGAGCAGTTTTACTCATTGATCAGCATTATTCACATTTGCTTTGAAACTACTTTTTGGGAAAATTTCAAAAGGAAACTAAGAAAGTTCTCGCTTGAGTGAGAATATCCTCTTTAAACTGGCAAATGTGCTTCTGAGGAACTTGTAATTTAATTTTTCTGTTAATCCATTTGAGAATTTTTTTTTTTTCTCTAAGTTTGTGGAATTGCTGTCTAAGCCAAGTGCATGGTTCTTATGATCTCCCTGTTCTCTTTCAACTACTATGATGAGTTTCTTTTGCAAACTGTTTTTTAACTTTCATAAAGGTTTTATTATTTCAGTTAAGAGAGGAGGGAAAAAGAGGCATGTGTCAGTTGGCATGCTGCCCTGAAATGCTAATATTAGAGATAACTTAAGGTTGACATTCATTCTGTTTTGAGAAGAAATAGTATAAGCAAAATGAACGTATTTCTTAAACTGTATGAATCTAACATTGCAAAGTGGAAACTTCCTAATAAACTTGCTTGTCAGAGAGCAAGGCAAAGACTAAGGGCACGTTAAAGGTGAATTAAATTAGTGTTTTTTAAGGCATTTTCTGAAGTAGAGGTTTTGAGGTGTTACAGTAATAATACAAGTGGTTGATGGTAACTGCAAATTTGAGTATGCTCTGAGTTGTTTCATGCTGCCTGTGTCACTTCCAGAAGGCCTTGGGGGAGAAGGGGAGGTGGTTTGGGGGTGTTGGTTTTTGTTAGAGGATGCTAGGTACTTCCAGAGGATTGGGCTTGATTAGAGGGCCTCCAAACTGTTAGTAGAAAATGCAAGCTGTTAAGACCATGATTGGTTAATTTAAAGCAAAACAAGTTAAAACTTTTCATAAACCAGCTTGTGACTTTTTTTTTTTCTTGTTAGACACCCTTCAAAATAGGAGGAGTAAAAGAAGTAAAATTACATTTCATTGGCACCAGTATGGAAATTAAATACAGGGGTTAATTTATTTCTATGGGATACTGAGGCTAATTTAGATCCAAAACTTGTATTTAGGGAGGGTAAGAATACATAAAAGTAAACCCAGAGAAACCATGTTTGTTTGGATCAGGGAGATTCTCTACAAAGCTGTAGAAACTTCACTGTTTGGTGGCAAAGGCTCTTTATTTAAGATTATTGCATTTGGAGAAAAAAGTGGTTCAAGTTAAACTGATTAAATGTAAATAAATTAGTAATGGTATGAACTACATTTTTTTGTTGACTACCAAAGGCAGGCCAGATATGTATATAGATGCATGTTCTTCTTTAACTGAGGTTAGTGACTTCCTTGTGGGTTAGTAAGAGGAGAAAAATCAGGAACAACAGTAAACACAGCAGCTGAATTCGTATTTGCAAGTTAAATTCAGCTACTCTAGTACCAGATTAAATCTTCAGGTTTGATAAGGCTTCTGAATTCTGCACCATGATGTTCAAGCTCTTAAAGAAACATCAGCCACTTGCACTTTATTATCCTTAAGTTTCTGGCTCACAGGCCTTTTTCAGGTTTATGTTCTACAAAGAGTAGAATTACATAGCTTACATTTTCCTGCATGTAGTTCCTTTATCAGTATTTTTTTCTAACCCACGTTGAATTATGTGCTTGTGAAAAATATCTAATGTAGACCTAGTATGAATTAAATCTCTCCTTATGAACTTACTGTTCACCGAACAAACTTGTTTACTGTTAATGTCTGATATAATCAGAAGTGGGAATCATCTGACACAATTAAAAACATGAAAATAACAAAATATAAATCAATCTCATAGTTTCCTTACCAGCTGTCAAATGACTACTTATTTGATTTGGTCTGTAATCAATAAAATTACTCTGCTTATGTACCCTGTGATGGGGAGATCAGCAGTTAAGTATATTGGGTCTTACCAGGGAGTACTTACCAAGTTTTCTGCTGAACTAATTCTGTGCTGAAGCACCTCCTAAGTGATAAGTACAAGCGTGTTTATGTCGACTGTCTTTTAAAGGATATCCTGATTAAACATAATATTGTGTCAGAATGTGAGGATGAGAGTTTGTTAGTAACAAAAGTATGCCTACAGCTGCTGTTTCAAGGTACAGTTCTTAATTCTTTTGCACTCATTAACTGTTGCATGGAATTGCACTCTTGCTTTTGGTTTTTCTGCTTTTGACCATTTTATATCATTCAGACTTTTCATTTAATTTTGTGCTATATCATCTTTATGTCAGACTGCATTTGTGACTTTTTTTTTTTCTCTCTCTCCTCATTTCAGCATGTGAAAATAGAGCCGATCTGTTCAGGTCTGTGGACATGACTGTTACCTTGGAGTGAGAGGCAGTATTCTTGACAGTGTGTTGCAAAGGGGGTAGGTGAAAAGGAAGAAGTATTTTGACTGTGTCTGTTAATACTACTCTTCCCTGCTATTGCTGTTTCCCTGTTAGCTAAAGTTGTTAAAACTCAGGACTGTTGCCAGAAGTGCTGTACTGTCCTCGGCAATACGTTTCTGCACCTGCTTCATGGTGTAGCCATTGCCATGTGTGAATCATGTAGTAAATGGTTCTGGTACCACACTGCCTTGCAGTTGTTAGTCACTGCAGAGGGAGCTGTGAAAAAGCAGGGGTGGGGAACGATACAACTGCCTCTGCTTGCTGCAGCCTTGTATCAGCTTAAATTGATCAGGAAACTGCACCCTAAATTTCCTGTGAAAGCCAATGGAATGAGTGCTCATATGATTCAATAATCTAACCGTTATCTTTACAATTAACTTTCTTAATCACGCTGTACAACAAGTAATTTAACTTGCTGCCATTCTTATTCATTAAAAGACATGGTGTATTATAGTGGCATTTAAAGTCAAGGAGAAGACAGATAATTCTTTCTCAACAGTGGGTACCAGAAGCAAAGGATTCTAAATAATTTTTGCATACTTGCACTCTGCAAGTCTGCATGTTTCATACAAGTACACAAGTGTACAATGGGGTCAGGACTCCCTAGCAGGATCTTACCATTTAAACAAAACATTACTGTGGATTGCATTAATAATGGGAATAAGGATAATCCAGAAACAGTCTGGGTATAGGCAGAAGTCAAATCTTACCATGTCTTCTGGTTTGGGATCTGATCAAGTGGGGAAATCAGGGTCTGGCAGCCCTTTTCTTGTCTTTAGGTGGCATGGTAGCTACATGTGCAGTAGCACATGAGAAGGGTGTGAAATAAATTCCAAGTGTAGTGAAGAGAGCAGGCCACTGCAGATCTGTTCTACTACACCTTGCAGTGATTTGGTTAAGGGAATTGCTCCAACTTTTGATTCTTGCTTACTCAGTAATTCCTCGACTGCAATACTTTAGAAAAGGCCATAGGCTTTATTCAAGGGAGGATTCAAAGCACGTTTTTGCTCTTGTCCAGAGTGACAACATACTTCAGGGGCTGTATTTGAGTGTGTAAACTATGCTTCAACCCTTTATGAGATACAGACTCCAATATCTTAAAGGTCTTTTCCAACCTAAATGATTCTCTGATTCTATATTCCTTGAGCCTTTTAACCATAACATTTTCTAGGCTAGAAACACAATACTGTTTGGCAGTCAGCATGAAATGCATGTTGCCACAGTGACCCTATTCTGACTTATAATATTGCCAAGTGACTTAGTTTAATTTGTAAATTACATGTAATCCCTCTTGGTTTTGTTAGGCCTTATTTTCCTACCTAGCTTTGTTCAGCTTGATTAGGATTTTCTTTCCAGTTCTATTTATGTGGGTTTTCTGGTTGTTCATTTTCTCATTTTACTACCCGCCATAGTGCACTCATTCTTACTCTTTTTTGATTCACCACTTCACCTGTTTCTATTTTCTAGTCTCTAATTTATCTTTCTTGCTCCATATATATAGACAAGCTATTTTTTCTGATCTTGTGTTACCAACAAAATCATTGTAGCTTCACATCTGTTCATTGCCCCTTGTTTTGGTTACCTGTCCTTTCCAAAACCATAGTCAGTTTGAAATTTGTAATGATTTTTTGTGAATTATTCAGTGCAAAGCATAAGACCTTGGATGTGGTGGAAGGTGTAGTGCAAATCTTAATTTATCTGGAGGAAACTTCTTGAACTCAAAAGCAGGTGATATGTTCATTTTTCATTTGGTTTCTAGCAGCGCTAGCAAACTCGTTTCTGTGTGATAAAACTTGATAGAGCTATAGAAAGGCTTGCTCTGCTTATAAAACTGACCAGTTTCAGATGAGCACAAACTGCAGACGTCCACAATCTCTTGAGCTGTTTGTATTTTTTTAATTTATAATTTTTTTTCCCTTGGTCTTTCTCCTCCAGACAACCAGGTATTTATAGGGATAGGGTACCGAAGTGGATGAAAGTATGGGTGGCAAAACTACATGAATTGTCCAGTCTTATAGGTCAACTTAATGCATGAGCTGAACTAATGTTTAAAAGGAAAGGCCAATGAGTATAGGCATAAATTCCTGATAAACACAATAAATTAGTGTGATAGTTTAACTGAGCTGGCAGCCAAACAAGATACAGCCACTCACAGCCCACCCCCTTTCCCCCCTCCCCCTAGGGAATCGGGGAGAGAATTGGAGGGG
>NW_010308254.1:0-10207 GCF_000700745.2 Antrostomus carolinensis
AATCCCCGACATTCTGTGATTCTGTGAAGTTTTGCTGATTTACACCTCTGAAACGGCAGAAAGAGACTGGGGAGAAATCTGCCTCCAGCATTAGTAGCTCCTCAAGGAGAGATGTGGGGAGAAGTGTAGCTAAGGGCTGGATAGAAATCAGTGTAATCAAATTCTTCCAAAATGAGTTGGGAAACAAACAGGGAAGTTTAACCAGTAATTCTGATCTAGAGTTGGGCTAACTCCTAGGAACATTAATAAGTGATGAGATCACAAAACATCTGGAGAAATGTGAGCTGGTTGAGCCTGGTGACCATGGTTTCATGAAAAGGTATATGCCTTCATTCCAACATCTGTCAAATGTATAGAGGAGATGATGAGGAAAGCAGGCAGGAGCTGAGACAGAGACAGAATATGCAAATATTAAACAGTCCTTTGGGATAATGGCTGTTCAGGTAGCTGGGATGGGTCACAGTGGGTCTCATTTCAGGGGCACCAGGCTGCCTAATGAAGTAACAATTGTGCATTTTTTTTGGTGACATGTCTTTTTGACACAAAACCCACCATCACAGTTGACAGATTTCACGTGATGAATGTAGACGTAAAGAGGTCAAGCACTGGAGGAATCTGGAAACTGAATGGTTCTCATAGGTTCACAGGTTTTCACTTCAAAAGAGACTGTGTTGACTGTCTAGTCTGATCTGTGTTGAACAGACCAGAGAACCACCTTGTTAAGCACCTTATCAAACCCATGACTTCTGCTGGAATGAGAGCTTTTAGATACTTCTTGTCCACAAAAGCTTTCTTATCAAATGACCCTTCTACCCAGGCTATGTATCTGTCTCTGCAGGGATAAATAAATCTAATACCAGCTTTTACAGGTTTGAAGCAAGAAAACTATGTTTAAAGACTCCTCCAGAGCCATCCTTTGTAAAGGACTTAATCTAAGCTTACTGGAATCAGCGGAATCAGTCTTGTTGGCCTCGGGAGGTCTTGGACCCAATGCAAAGTGCTGCTCAAAGAAAACCTCAACCTAGAGGTTGAGATGCAGTGTTTAAGTGGGGAAGGGGCAGTTCAGGCAACTGGAAACAAATCGGTGTCGTCAAATCTCTCTGCTGTCTGTCAAACTCTGATAAGGGGTACACTTCCCAGTCCTGGGGGATGCTGCTTCTCAGGAAGGAAATGTCTGTGCTCAAGATGCATTGCACCAAGATCGGGATATTACTGTAAACATACAAAGAAGGAGAGGCTCTCCAAAGATACCTGGATTTGGTGCATCCAGAGGGGAGACATAAAATCTCCTGAAATGCATTTTCTCCTGAAAAGTTTTCAGCACTTCTCAGTAAGTGAGTACTCACCAAACAGGGGATGCTTTGAGTATGTTGTGCAGTGATGCTGGGATAGCACAAAAGGGAGCTGTCCCTTTGTTTGCTAGAGGGTAGATCCCACTGGGAATATTGCCCCTGAGTGGTGAAGATCCTCATCACTCTCATACCAGTGTTCACAGGAATGGGGGCACAAATGTAAGCAATATTCTGCTCATCTTCTTTCCACTACAGTTTCAGCTAAACATGGTTTTTCACTTCCTGTCCTAAATGGCTACGTGCTGGTTTATATTGTTGACTTTCCAACCTAGAGGCAGCATAGGCTGAAAAATGTACACGTATGTGTGCAGGCATCTCTCTTGCTCTGTGTATACCAGTATAAATGTAGAACAATGTGTCCTGGAGAGCAGATATGAGGGTTGCTTGGCACAAATTTGGGCTAGCTCCATCCCTTATTAAACCATGTGTACATGGTACAGATATCTCAGAGCTTATCTTTTTTGTAGCATTTTCCCAGATGATAGTAGGACCATATTTTAACTCATCCATCAGTAAATATAGGTGGCTGGTCTGAGATCAATAATACAGGCTTGCGAGACTCATCAGGTTCTCTAAAACAACCTGAAAAATAAACATAAAAGCCAATACCTAAAACCATTCCATTAGAACAAGAAGCTGCAACAAGATTCCTTCCCAGAGTTTTAAATGCTTGCCTTCTTTGGTTCCTGAAGAGCACAGAAACCAAAGTGTCTTAGTGAAACTAGGACAAAATATTGTCCATCACAGACCTTTAGCCATTATAATTTTGGAAGGGAGGAGGGGTTTTGCATTTGGAAATAGAAATAAATAATCCTTTGGAAGGGGAATTAGAAAGAAAAGGCAGCTGTTTGGAATGGCTGGTCAAATTCTAGTGCAGATGGATCTGTGAGTAAAGGGTAGGTATGGTCATCAAAAGCCCTGTGATGTCCCAGAAGGCTATTACACTTTCCCAACTGTATTGCCAAGGCATTCCCCCTGTGCAGGGAAGGGTGTGTATAGGTTTGTCATTGTTTAGGTTGCCCTTTGTGAGGAATTACAAATGAATGACAATGAATGTAGATATTTAAGAAGTCATTATGAGATTTAGAATTAGAAAGAACCAGAGAATAGCATGTTTAGCTCCTGTTCTCTATAAGACCAAGGGGAGTTTATAATCTCTTTTGCCATGTTATCATCAGTGCAGAGTGGCCCTTCTGTCAAAGGGGATGGGATGTGCTGGGATGGACCCGGTCTTGGCAGTCCTGGTATTCAGAGCAGCAACTAGATCATAAATCACCATGCTAGTCTGGGGCCTTACATTGAAGGGACTTCTGAGGAATGAAAGCAGGAATAGTTACAAACCTGAGATGTTTGGTCATTAAAAACAAAACCAAAAACCAACACTATAATATTCTGCAGGTTTGAATTATTCATACTACCAAATAAGACTTCAGATTTATCTTTCTGGATAGTTATGGATCAAAATTGAGAAAACAAGAATGTTTCACTGCAGAAGAGTAGCTTTGAGAAGGCCTTCAAGAACCAGTGGAAGCAGTTAACACAAAATCATGCTAAAAAAGCAGTTAAGTAGCAATTATTGGATCTCAGAGTAGCCACTGGTCTAAGCAATGATCTGCAGTTCAGCCCATGTCCCAGATTACTTCCTAATTCTAATTTTGAGCCTATTTTTTTCTGTGGTGTTAGGCAGGTATTTCACCATGAGTAACTACAGTGGAATCTCTAGAGTAAATCCTCATCTAAAGCCAGCTAGGAACTAGTTGTCTTTAATCACTTAGTTGTCTTTAATTCAACTTCTGTCCACCCACCCCCACACATGCACCCTTCAAGGATCTCCTGTGACGTCTCACAGCTGGCTCTGATCCCTACAGAGTCACTTTTCTGGTAGCCAAATACAAAATCCAGCAGTCTCCTCATCCAACTTCTTCATCCATGGGGTTCTGACTGGCTGGCAGTTCACACTGGGGTTGGTCCCAAAGGCAGTGGGATTGTGAATGAATTTCTCCTCAAGGATGCTGCAGCCACATCCATTTGCCACAGCTGCACACGGGGTTACTGAACCGGTTTGAGGTAAGGATCCTCACCGGTAATGAACATGTCCTTATCTGTAGGGAGGACTGGGAATGGTATTGCAATACAGGTAAGTAAATAAGTAGACCTCTAAGTAAATAGTGCTTATTTTCAAAATCATCTGAAAAGTCAAGACCTTGTGCTTGCTGGTCTTAACCCTCCCCATACCATAGTTGTCACAGATATGAGTAATAACTGAGTAGCAGCACTGCAATCACCAGAGAATTGTTTAACTGAAATTTGTTAAGAGTTTTTAACATGACAAAGGCAAGATGATACTGATGTTGAGAGGAGTAGGGCTTGAAAACCACTCTTCTGTTCAGAGGAGGTACATACATCAGTTTCTCAGCGTTGCAAGAGCTATAGCAGAAATTCTGCTGGTCAAATAATTATGTCTATTTTTGGATAAATAATTTGCTCCTATGGGATGTTTAATTTGAGGATGAAGAGAGAAAAATTCTGCCAATCTTTTGTTTCCCCAGTTACATTTCTGCAAACTTTTAGGGGGGTCGTATGCGGACAGTTAAGTGATTTTTTTGCCACTGAATATTTGTTGATAATTATGTCTGAGATGGAGGGATCAGGAGTGCTTGTAAGGTATTTTATAATACTAAAAACCTTCAAACATTAATATTCTAGTATCATTCTAGCCTGTCTGCCTGATTGAGGAAATGTCTTTCTTAAAATTTGGGCACCAGTGTATATAAGAGATTTAATGAAGATGCTTTCTTCTCCAGAACTGAGAGGAGGCAATGCCCTTACAGCCTTGGTGGGCATGGCCTGGCTTACTGACTATGTCATCAGAGCTGTAGGACTTGTTCGAAGCTAGGTCAGTTTACTAGAATTACTAGCTGTGGGCCGCAGGGGACACAGTGTGGCACTTGTAGAGTGGAATCAAGAGGGGCTGCCCATGAAATTTTTAAACTGAAAGAGGGGAGGTTTAGATTAGATATTAGGAAAAAGTTCTTCACTGTAAGGGTGGTCAGACACTGGAACAGGTTGCCCAAGGAAGTTGTTGATGCCCCCTCCCTGGAAGTGTTTAAGACCAGGCTGGATGAGGCTTTGAGCAACCTGGTCTAGTGGAAGGTGTCCCTGCTGACGGCAGGGGGATTGGAACTAGATGATCTTTAAGGTCCCTTCCAATCCAAACCATTCTATGATTCTATGATTCTATGAAATTTAAGAGCAGAGTACTTGAGGAGATGTATACAATTGAGTCCTGTCCCACATGCACACCACTTGAATGAGGGTTGCCAAAAAGGGTGCACAGCATCTGCAGGAGTGAAAACCTAGCTGACAAACCATTTCTGTACTTCCCTGCCAGAGAGGGCTGCCTGTGGCATGCAGGGTAGAGAAGAGGTGTCCTTGTCCTATGTTTGGACTCCATCTGCTGTGGAGGGGCATGAGCTGTTATATGAGGTTGCTTGTACGTATGCGTACTTTCTGCAAAGACCCTCAGCACCCCACTCTCCTTCCACCACTCTTTGGCACCATGGTCTGCTCTTACAATGTAGGAACACATGTGCCAACCTCATCCTCCCCCGTGATGGAGGGAATCCCTAAAACACCAGTGCGCACATGGCTGAGTTGGATCCACATGCTGGTGTCAGTCTGGAGTGACTCTCTGGAGCCGGAGACGGGCTGGGTTCAGAATCCATCCCAGGTCGTCAGGTGCTTGCTACTCAGAGAGGCAAGGCAAGCTTTCAGCTGGTGTTTTCTAACTGTGAAGTTTGGAGTGTTTGTGTGTGTATGTGGAAGGACGTGATAGAACAGCACTGCAAAGCAGCTGTGGTCAAGCACGCAGCGCTATTTAAGCTGTGCAAATATAAAGCTACGAGCGTCACCCAATATGGTAAATATTGTAGCCGCAAGCCTTTCCTCTGCCCATTTTGTACCTCTCTGAGCTACCTAAAGTAATTCTACCCACCTCCAAAAATGAGATCCCTGCATCAATATACTCTGCTGGAGTGTGAATGTTAAGGCAGTGCTTCTCTCAGGATATCAGCTGCATGAGGTTTGGAGCATTTAGCTCCTCTTTGCCTGCACCCAAAATAGTATAAATCTTTTTGCAAGTGAAGATGATTACTTGAGCAGAAAAGGATTAGCAGATGTGAGCATTGCATAGCTGGTTATGCTAGTCACAGTTTCCTAAATAGATACTCTGTTAGATGCACGCGAGCCAGGGAGTGCTAAGGAATGCAGCTCTTTTCAGAGATGAACATATACATGCATATCTGTGTGCCTTTCCCAGACTTCCCATCACTTCTGTTAAACAGGGCATATATTTATGTCTGAGTAAAGGATTTTTGGTTTCTGCATTACTAATACTTTTTAAAGGGACAAGGTGTTTTCACTTATCACAGTGACATTGTGTGATTAATATAAAGCACTTTTATGGCCAAGAGGATCTCTAGGTGTTTCATAAATATTAAGACTCCCAACAACCAGTTGAAGGCAGGTATCTACTGCTGCCACTGTAGGAAGGGAAACTGAGGCACGAGCTCATGGAGCTGATTTGATTATAGTCACTTACTTTGTAGCCCAATCCTCTGGATCCTTGTTAAGCAATTAAGCTCTGGTCTTGCCCCAGACCATCCTTTAGGTTTGAGGTGATGCCAGGAACAGAATCCACTTATCAAAAAGCCTTTTCTTTTTAGTGGATGAGTTTCTTGCTGGATTATGGAGTTGAACCAGCTTCCTCAGTGTTTATACAGGCTCTACAGCTGAAATGAGAAGCAGCAAAAGCAAAGTGTTGGAAGTGTGTGCAAGGGGGGTCAGGGGACTGCCCTTTCTGCAGTATCCTGCTGTTGCCCTGGATTAGGAGGAGCATGAAATCATACCCTGAGAGTTGTCCTCTGAGACAGGGCTGCAATTCTGGCTCACATAATGGTCCGGCAAGGGCTGGGGCTGCTGGTATTTGCTCTAGGTGACTGTTGGGATCTGTGGATCATCCTGGTAGGGTTGAAAGACCTGTCTTACTGCTTGAAGTTATCTCCTGACCGTGTTAATTAGTACTTTCTATTTGTTTTTGCAAGATTAATGAATGCTGGGGAATTTCAAGTACTTTGTTGAAACCAACTGAATACATACAACCTTTTGGATGCTGGGAAAACCTTGCCAAATCTAGGGAATCCACACAGCTCAGGTACGCCTCTCCCGTGGCCCTCTGGAGAAAGCCAGTCTTTTGAAGCCTCTGTCTTGTAAAAGCAGCTGTTGGGCAGAACTGGAAGCAGCTGCAGCCCCTTGTGAACTGGATTAAATTTTATACTGCTTGGGAAAATTCACCAAGGAAACAGAGAGACCAAAAAATAGCAAAGTCTGGAGACTGACAGCTCTGCTGGCTATCTGCAACACTGTTCTGCAAATTGCTAGCAGACTTTTAGGGAAAAGAAGGTTGTCCCATATATTTGGCTAAACTACAGTCTGGGGCCTGGCCCAACCTTTCATCTTGGCTGCCAAGAGTTTTTTTCTCTCTTGTCTCTCTCTTTATTTTTTTTTTCCCCTTGAGTTCTCTCCAAGGAATTTGGCACTCCTGATACCCCACACAAAAACAGAAACCAGGCAAAGCTCAGAGCTTCTTGGGCTGAATCAGCAGAGAGGAAAGAGCTTGGCTTTGGACAACTTTCCTTTCTGTCCAGAGGACAGATATGTAACACAGGACGTTTTGGAGTGATTCTGTACTGAACTCCCATTCTAATCCTTTCTAAGGATGAGAAGTTAGTTAGTTTTAGGCTGGATCTCATTGGTAACCTTTCCAGACAAAAGGGGAAGTGACTGTGTTACCCTCCCAGCAGGGATGGGTCCTCTGGGCTGGGAAACCATGATAGAGATTGCCTGAGGGGGACGATGAAGACCAGCCTGTGATAGAGATGGATGGTAGGCATTAGTCCCTTGGCCTGGCATTCTGATATCTCCCTTTGCTATTAGACCTAGCTATCTACATCTAGCCTGGATTAACCTTGCCTAACTTTAGGAGTTTAATTGTTGTGTCCCATTTAGGAACGTGTGTACCCATGAGGATCTCTGGTCTTACTGGAGAAGAAGCAGATCCAGGGAGTAATTCAGGGTGACTGGTGCCAGTGGGCTGAATCCAAGTCAAATATTTGTTCATGCCTCACCAAGCTGAGCAGGTATGAGAGACTAGAGAGCTATGTCCAGCACAAACCTTCTTCCACCTTCCCGCCCCCTGAGTCAGATTGCCCCAGGATCAGACAAGCAACCTGGAGAAGGGAGTGGGTGCAGCACTGATGTTTTGGGAAGGACATGGCCAAAGCAAATGTGTTATCGATTTTCTTAAACTGCTGTGAACAGCACATGAGCCTTTGGCTCATTATTTATTTCTATCATAGCCCTGGTGACCAAGTGACCATGAACACTTAAGTGAACAAGCTTCAAGTCCCATCAGTGGTTTAGCTGTGTCTGCGAGAGCTGACAGACTTGCCTTGCTGCTTGGCAGGTTTTGTAGTCACACGCTGAGCTCCCAGCCACCGCAGAGACATTTCAGCAGTTTCTGAAACTGCTCCACTAACCAGTCCTTTGGCCCCAGGCTGTCCCACCAGCACAGGATGACAAGGGCCATGCCCACCCACAGGGCAGGTCACTCAACTTAGCCCAACTAGAGCACCTCTCTCATCCTTGTGGCAGGGGACTGTCCCCTTTCACCACCTTTCCATGTGCCTGAAATACCCTAACGACCTTTTTCTTCTTCCTCTCCTCCCCCCAGGAAGGCAGATCTCTAACCTTGCCTCAGTGTGAATGCAGGCAGGGATCCTATCAGATCGTGAAGCAAGAAATAAACACATTTCTGCAATGCCTAATAAAAACTAAATGTGACAAGTATGAAGGTGCTGGAATAAGGCTTAAGGATGACTGACAAAGAGTAGGGTCACAGATTTAGATTTATTTTATTTTATTTTATTTTATTTTACTAACAGTGCCATGTATTGAAATGCATTCACACTGACATTGGAAAGAAATCTGACCCAACATATGAATATTGGTATATAAGTAAGTCTGCAGATCAGTGGCTGAATGACTGCTTTGAAGACCCTTTGTGTAATGCCTTAATGAGAGGGGGGACCTCTGAAGGCCTGTGCGCTGCGCCTTGAGATACTGCAGGATGGCAGTTCAGTGGATTTATTTCCCTTGGCAAAATGGCCAATTTTAGTTGCAAATCATGACTGAGACAAGCGTTTGCAGGTATTTCTTAGAAGGAAGACTGCTTAGCTTTATGCAAGTCTGTGTGGTTAGCACCTCGTATCTTGTGTGTCTCCTATGTCTACAGTAAATTCACTCACAAGGTGAGGAAAGCCATGGCTTTTTATAACAAGTCTGACGTTTCTCTTAATACTTTGCCCAGGGTTTTGGCTCTGACACTTCATGCAGATTCAAATATTTTTTAATATATAGGGTTTGAAACAGAATGGCTTTGTTTAAGCAAAACTACAGTGTATTCTTAATGAAGTTTGAATTTCAGAATTTCTCCCTCCCCTTTATTTTCCATTTCCCTTTCCCCTCTTTGTTAACTGAAGACAATATAGAAAAGCATTCCCCGGGTTTTCATTCCTGTTTTCCTTCCTGGCCAGCTGAGCTGGGAAAGGGCAAAACCTCTGCCAATAGCCCTGGCCCTGCAGTCAAAATGGGGGTGTTCTGGGTTTCCAGCACCTCGGGTGTTTTTCAAAGGCACAGAACAAACCCATCTGTCTTCTCGCCGGCTGGTGGCTCTGCTGGGCCCTTCTAGTGCCCCGACACCAGAGGGTGAGGAAGCTCTGTGACTTCCTTAAGTTCTTACAGCTTAGGAAATTGTTTCTCTTCTTCCAAACATTTGCTTCTGATTCCTGCACCTCACAAGCCTTTCCAGAGAGGTTAAAGTAGAATTATCCAGCAAACATTTTCACGGCTTTTTGTTAAGGAAAATGTGCTTTCTTTGGCTCCTCTGACCTTGCCAGAAATCACTCCTGGCTAGGCCTACGTTTCAGGAGCTCTCTTCTTTCTTTGTAGTGAAAGGGCCTTGCAGAAATGTAAATTATCCTCAGCTGCTTTCACACAGAGAGAAATCTTTAGTTTTGCTGATATGCTGAAATTCTGAAGAGAATAATTTGGGTTTGAAACAGGCAAAGGACAAATGACCTGAAAAGCTCTGGTTATGCTCTGATTATGGATATGAGGGAGAAGGGCAACTGCTTGCTGGTAGTTAGGGAGTAGGCTAATAAAACTTGCAAAGTGGTTTTGACTTGCAAAAGTATGTTTTGACTGAGTAAAAAGAGAAAGATGGTTGATAAGATATTTTGAGACAAAGTGTTGAATGCAAAATATGTATGTGCAAGGTTACATAAGGATAGCAGGATAATTTGTGGGATGAATACAAGCCAAGTCATCTTACACCACTAGGACATAGTAGCCCAAGTCCACTGTGAGGCCACAGACAGCATATACCATCTGCATTAACTTCTCCATTAATGAATGCAGGAAACATCTAGACCGAAGGGGAAAAAAAAAAGGGCTCTGAAAGAAGGTCTCTTCCTTCAGGGAATTTTTGATGTTTGTTTTTTACCTTGTTTCTGCCTGTGTCGTGGCTGTGAATGTGACAAGGCTTGTTTGCTAGTAGAGCTGATCTAGGCACTAGCAGCAATGTGAATTAGCCTGTATTTTGTTTGTGTTTTATATGCAGATACAATTCCTTATGATATACATACCTTTGTGTATGAAAATGGAGGGACAGACCAAGTGACCCTAGGAAACATGTTGAAGTTAGCAACTTAAATGCTTAGTGGCACCTCCCCGCTCCT
>NW_010308254.1:10241-16899 GCF_000700745.2 Antrostomus carolinensis
ATAAGAGGCTTTGACAGAGGTATGGCCACTGCTTCACTGGAGGCACTTACAACTAAGCTTGACTATTTTAGGATGAAGAGCAGCTCTTCTAGAGGAGCTGAGAGCAGGCCCCTAACACCTGAGGTGGGTGGTCCTGAATGGGAGCTGTCTCTGGGGCACTAGAGCAGAAACCCAAGCAGGTAACACGGCTGCTGCGGATGGGTGGTTTACGGGAAGCACTGTGAGCAACCCCTCCTTCTCCACTGCTGAGCAACTTGGTCCAGCTGCTCATGCCCTTAGAGAAAGGCCATTAATCTTAGTCACCTAGTTTGTGGTCTGATGAGTGACAGTGGTTACACGTCCCTCCTAACATCAGTAGCTCCCAGATCTTAGCGCAAACTAAGTTATTCTGACAGCGGGCTCTGTGTTTTTGCATAGAGCCTACTCCCATGGCTCAGCTAACATCCTTAAAGCCTGCTCAGCTATCCATGCTGGGCTCTGCAGGCAGCAGTGCAAGTCCACACAGTTACTTTGGTGTGATGCTGGGCTCTCAGACCTTCAAACTGAGCCCTGTACTGTATAAGATGGCAATCTGGTGTCATATGTGAGCAGAAAACTATGGCCACTTACTACTTAATAGATCGACACATGAATTTGCGTTCTTCCACCTACACAAGTGGCCATTAGACCCTTCTCCCCATGGAGTGTAATAGTACTTGCTTGTTTTTATGATTTCTTCTGTTGGTTTCTGTGACTGGTGAGCTGGTGGGTGATGTAAGGGCAGATGAGCTGTCCCACACGTGATCTTTCTGTGCCCATTAGTGGAGCTCCTAGGCAGAGTGATGACCTGCTCCACTTTGGCAAATGTGTGAACACATGCAGACAGGGTCCAGTTGGGGAGAGGTGGATGCCTGCAGTCTGTGTGTGCAAACCCCTGCTAGCCTTCACGGAATGGGATGTTTTGAAATCCCTGGCAGGTACAGAAAAGCTCACCGAAATGAGTCTTCAATTGCAGGGTGCAAAACTTCACTGCTGAAACCGAGGGTACTTGTAAGAGAAAGTGGAGTAGATGTGGAACAGAGAGGTTTACTGAGCTATGGGGTGTTAGGGTATTTAGGAGACCCTTGGTTTGCCTTACCTTTTGGCAGCTGGACCAGCCTTGGCTATTAAGCATGAAAGACCTGGACATGCAGAGCATCAGCTGTAGACCAAAGACCAAACAGATGAAGGGTGGACATAAAAGCTAGAGTGGAAACGAGGAGAGCAGTGAGCAAGAGGAAGTGTTCTGCCAGCCACAGGTTGTCCACAGACCACAGTTTGAGAAGCACAACTTCCTGAGCTACGGGTTTGTCACCAAGGTGGACCAGTAACACAAGTATTCTGCAAGGTAGGAAGGACTACTGAACAAGCAACTCTGCCTCATGAGATAAACTGACCTTGTCATGTAACTTCCATTATCCAATTTTTCTGTATATCTGCAAACCTTACAATGCAGGAAGCTCCCATGGCTTGCTTAGCTACATCTTTTCCCTTTCTTTTTGCATATCAGACAACAAGAAACTTGTTTTTTATTTCTAACTAAAGGCTAGAAATCAGCTGAGTGTGATCTCTGAAGACCTAATGAACTTTCTTCTCTTTCTGCTTTTTGGGTTTTTCATTATGTGTTTTTCTTCCTGTTTGTTGGTTTTATTTTTATGAAATTTCTTGGCTCTGTTATGAAAAAGCATTTATTAAAGCCTGAATTTTCTGTGAGGCAATGTTAACATTTGGTGCACAAAGGTGGCTGTTGTGCTATGGGTTTTTCTGTGTGTCACTTTGCTGCCTTCCCTTTTTCCTAATACTCTGCTTTATGATGAAATGACTGAATAAGTTTACAGATGACAAAGCTCTCCCTGTAGCTAGCTTCGGTGCAGTGCCTCAGTTTCACCAGCTCAGAAATGAGAATGGGGCAAGGTGACCCAAGCCAGGTCCAGAAAGTAAATGAATTAGTTTGATCTGAACTGATAAAATGAGCAAAGATGGCTGGTTTATGAGAATAATAAGAAGGCATTGAGAGATGACTACATCTACGGCAAGCAAAATGAAGCTTGATGTCCTCTAGCTGTGGCACTGCATAACTACCCCCTCAGTGAGCTGAATGTAACAGCACATGAATTCACTTGTGTCTGAATTAAGATATTTAATTAGTCTAATCACAAGTGATATCAAACGCGGGAAAGCATAGGTAGCTATATACGTAGCAAGAGTCTAACTGATGAAACCTTGTTGCATTTCATTTGCTGCTACTCATGTAACTGATTATTCCTTCTCCAGTGTGCTGGGTTCAGATCTTTCATGCTTTTTTCATCAGAAAGTGACTATGAAAAAAAGGGATCAGAGATCTGCCTCTGGCACAGAGCCCTGCAACCATGTCCAGCTGGGTTGGTTGTGACACGGGATGTAAAACAGGGCTGTGAGGTTTCTGTTGTTCTTTTAATCTCAGCACCATCATCTGTCCCATCTCCACAAAGCCCCATGCTCCCAGCTCTCTCTTTTAACCACAAGAATTACCTGCATTGTCCAACTACTTCCACCTGGACTTGTGTGTTGGCTTCAGGAGCTTCTATCTCTTCATCCTGCTTCATCTGCTCCTTTTAAACTGTGTTGCTGTGCTTCAGACACAAGCTGCCTTGTCCTGAATGGTATTCCTTCAGGTACCAGTGGGCTTTGGTGCAAAAAGTTGCTCTTCACCCAACACATGGAGTTTACGGCCACTTGTCTTTCTCCCTCAGCAGGGAGCCAGCTGGCACACATTTCAAGACCTGTGGTGCCTGCCCTGCTATACATACAAATATACCAGAGTATCTCTTTCCTTGAGGACAGCACAGCAAACCCTGTCTTCTAATATTCAAGGGGAGAAATAAAAACAATAAAATATAATGATAAAAAACTACCTCCTAATTATTTCACCTGGACAATTTAAACAATGTAAAGGCCCTCAGTCTTTACTTGTCGGTGCACTACAAACCACTTGGTTTCAAATTTAAGATTCAGATTTAATAACACCTAATGTGTCTTCTCCTATCTGCTCTGGTGACAGGCAGAAGCTGCAAATGTGTGGGAGGGATGAGGACGATGTGGGCTGACATGGTTAGAAACTCTGTGCCAGCTCATCTGACTGTCCCTGCTGCTGTTGCACAGTAGTTCTGGGTCTCAGCTGCCTCAGGGAAGTTCAGAATGACCAGGCCTGTACAGTACAGCCAGGAAGCCCTTAGTGTCAGCAAGTTTGTGGCAATATTTGTATAGTCCCTTGCAAAGGTATGACCCAGCCTGCACCTGCAAGAGATTAAGTGGATTATATCCTCTTGCAGATCTGATGATTTCTGGGAATATTCAGCTGGCAAGTGTGGCTCTTCATTTCCAAAGCAATGAGTCATGGTGGTGTCATTACTTCAGTGTACAGTCAGTGTGCAATAATTCAAATCACCATTATTATTACTTCCAACCAAGCAGCCTGATATCTTCTGCCAAACTGGGGCAGGTGTGTGAATGTAATCACTGTGCAATTAATTAATCTGTCTTGCCAGTCAGTATGCAACACTCAGCTCTCCGCATCCCGACTGAGTTCAATTTAGCAGAGCGGCTGCAGGATCTGAAAGTACTTTGCAGTAAGAACTCAATTTAAAAAAACTGAAAAGCAGGCAGCTCTAGAGCCAGCTTTTCAGCTTTGCATCACACCCAACAAAAATGAGCACCTGTCTCTATCAGTCAAAGGGATTTGCAGGACTGTGGGAGAAGGAGGAGTTAGCCAAACTGCATCTTATTTCTGAAAACTCCGAGCTTAGAAATCATCTGATGTATGGATTCTGAGTGAGTGAAATAGCAAGGGCCAGCTGCTCGCTGTGGTGGCCCTGCAAATCCCTTCAGTTGGCAGCACAGCAAGAACCTGGGAGCTGCCTGGGCTTCCTCCTCTCTGCACAGCTACAGAGCTACCGCAGAGCCAGATTAAATTCCTGGGTTAAGCACTCCTGCAGCCTGGCATCTGGCTCTTTGTGACAGCTGTGCCTGGGAAACAAGTCAAGCATCGGTGCCATAACTGCGTCACCTGGTGTGTCATGGGTCAAGCATTACAGCTGGAAGAGGTCTGTTAGGTCATTCACTCCCATTTCTTAGCCAGGACAGGATTTGACTCAATTAAGTGTTTGCTACTGCGCTAAATATGGCATTTTAAAAGATTTGGGCAATGCAATCCTCCTCTTCTCTTGGGAACTTATCCATCACCCCACACCAGGGTTCTCATCCCTGAGGGCCCCCAAAAGGCTGGGTTCCTGTTCTGTCAAAAAGTATCATCCAGGGCCTTTAATTATCTGCACTGAAGGACCCTACATGCTCAAACTGTGAGCTGTTTCCATTCAGACAAATATATTTAGACTCTTCATTTTTTATCTTGTATGTCTAAGTTTGGAATTATTTTCTATTTTTCATCTATTCTCCAAAATTTAGATGATGGGCCCTACATGCAGCCGCATGCTTTGGAAGGTCAGTTCTGTTATTTTTCTTCACCAGTCTGTTCTTGTTGCCAAACCCACGTTGCTGCTGTGAGCAGGGCTCTGTCCAGACAACCTTCCTGTTGGAAGGAGCAGAGGGCTGGGTTCCTCTGCCTTCATCAAGCCTGTGTTACCCCATGGGGAGTACCAGCCCTCATCACTACATGCCTGGTGCTGACCAGATCCAAGCTACTTGGTATGATTTCCTTGCCTTTGCTGATACCCCTCATTTCCCTCCAGGCAGTGGGACTCCTGAGCATCAGTGCTTTTCTGGCCTTTTTCTTTTTGCTTTACATAGTTAATGGGTAGGGAAGTTCAGCATCAGTGGGGCTATTGCAATGCATGTCACCTTCTGGTGCCACAGCAAGACATTTTCAGGGTTGGGTTGGCCTCCTTTTGGTCTCGGTTTCGCACATCATTGGCAAGATCAGATTCATACTTGTGTGACTAATTTGGGGAGTAGCTATTACTAACAGTGTTATGGAATATTTCATTATAACTCACCTTTCCTTTCCTTCAGCTCATTACTTCTTTCCCATTACCGAGTATGAATATTGCCATCCAGCACATGCTTTCCTTTCACATGGTTACTAGAAATTTCTTTTGGTTTCTGCTGTAAAGAAGCAAACTGAGAGATGAATGAGGTCAAATAACAAAATCTGTCCTCCACTATTTTACTCTCTATATTCAAATGATACTGATTAAAATCATATGCTATTGCATCTGAAAGACATTTCCTCACCTGTGTGACAAGCTGGGCTTTTATCACAAGAGAAGAGAAAGTGTTTCACTCATTTCTGTTTGTTTTTTTAAGCACAGTTCTCATTCTTACTGTGCCAGCTATGATCTTGAAAATGGATTGATTAAAAGGAGGATTCTGTGGACTAATATCCTAATCAGCAACTGGGATTACAGAGGAACGTGTATTATCTAAGGAAACTGCGTCTATAAGGTTGCAAAACAAAAAAACCTACTAAAAATAAAATCTCTGGTTTGGGATTTGAAAGGCTGTTTTTCTAAAAACTAACTTTCAGGATAAGCATGCTCTGTTAGGTTAGGCCTTTGAAGGGACTCTCTTTTAGTAGTTTAAGATCTGTATCATTAAAAATGAAAGGGAAAAGAAAAATACTTGAAATAATGCCAAAGCAAAAGTGAGAAACGTGCTCTTTTCAGCTCTGACATCTAAGCAGCAAAACTGGTGCAGAAAAACATAGTATTTTGTGTATGTTCTCCTACATTTTCTTTACTTTTAAAATCAATTACTCAAATGAATGACAAGCCCATAACCATGAGGCTGTAGCCTTATTCAGTAGAGCTTTTAAGACCAGACCTTTCAGCACAAGTATTTCCGCTGGCTGCCGTGCTAAGCACATGTATAAATACTTTGTTGAATCAGCGCCATAGCTAGAAACCAGCATTTAATACCAGTCTGTCGTTAGACTGCAGGGACTAAAAATAAATAGAATTAGTTCTTTGCGCCTCTGATCAGAACAGGAATCTAAAAGAGAACGTGTCCCAGATTTTTAATAATCTCAACAGCATAATTTCAGTATTCTTACAGCTTGTACAGCTGAGAATAAGCTCTGAGACATAAGGTGTGACTGGGCATTGCTAACACGTGGTGCCGCAGGATGACCTATCTCTTGTCACTCAGCATCTCCCATGCATCTTTTTGGAGCTTACAATTATGTCTTCAGGTCTGGCCAAAATGACAAATGTGGCAGGAAGAAAGAGGGAAATCAAGTCTTCATTTCCTCCCTCTTGCAGGTCCCTCTGGT
The DNA here is from genome assembly GCF_000700745.2 of Antrostomus carolinensis. Lineage (NCBI taxonomy): Eukaryota > Metazoa > Chordata > Aves > Caprimulgiformes > Caprimulgidae > Antrostomus > Antrostomus carolinensis. The sequence goes on from NW_010308254.1 coordinate 16,525, forward strand.
GTTTCTCCACATTTCCTGTGCTCCCTCCCATTCCCTCCCTCGGTGCAGGGAAAAGGTTTGCTTTGTCTGTGTCCTGTGAGTCTGGTCCTGCAGGAGTTGTTGGCTCCTGCTGAGGAGCTTGTGGCTGTTTGCACACTGAGTTCTCCTGCTGCAGATCAGCCTTTGGGAACCAACAAAGATTCCTCTTCCGCAGTGGATAACTCGGATAACTTGCTTCTGAGTGCATCCTAATTCATCCTCCTCCTTCTCCTGTACTCTATGAGCGACAAGGGAGGTGGAGGATTTTGGTAACTGGGTTGGCTTTGTGTGTTGCAGGGGGGGGGCAATTTTGGTAGTGCGGGAAGGGGCCACCTTGTGAGAAGCTTCGAGAGCTCC
>NW_010308255.1:0-1876 GCF_000700745.2 Antrostomus carolinensis
TGGGGGCTGCCGCCTCAGCCCCTGTTTTTGACGTTTTTCCTATGTCTGTGAGGCCATTGGGAGGCAGCGGAATAAGCAGTGTTTGTGCAAACGGAAAACTCCTATCTTAATGTAGCATGGTAATGAAATTCAGTTTAAGGCCAATAAAATCGTATGTAAAGGGGTAATGATGCCTAAACGCTCACCAGCTGATTTTCAGGCTCTTGGTTGGGAAGGGCAACGAAGCTGGTGAGGGATCTGGAGCACAAGTGTGCTGAGGAGCAGCTGAGGGAACTGGGGTTGTTGAGCCTGGAGAAAAGGAGGCTGAGGGGAGACCTTGTGGCTCTGTCCAAGTCCCTTGGAGGAGGGTGGAGAGAGGTGGGGGTGGGTTTGTTTGACCAAGGAACAAGGACAAAGAACAAGGACGAGAGGAAATGGCTTCAAGTTGCACCCAGGGCAGTTGAGATGGGATGTGAGGAAGAATTTCTTTGCTGAAAGGGTTCTGAGGCATTGGAAGGGGTTGCCCAGGGCAGTGGTGGAGTCCCCATCCCTGGAGAGATTGAAGAGTCGTGTAGACATAGTGTTGAGGGACATGGGTTAGTCGGGGACTTGTCAGTGTGAGGTTAATGGTTGGACTCATGATCTAAAGGTCTTTTCCAACCTAGGCAATTCCGGGATTCTGTGCTCATCCCGAGGGCTTCTTTCCAGGGGCAGATGGAGGCCGGTGGGAAGGGAGATGCTGCCATCCTGTGGTACCTGCGGTGCCCGTAGCCGGGAGCTGGCTGCAGGCAGTGGGGCGAAAAGCAATTCCCTGCTGCCTTCTTGGAGAGACCCCAATTCTTACACAACATCGTGTAAGATGTCTGTGCTTTTTACACAGACACCACTGGCCGCGTTAACTGTCGTTGGGTACGGTTACGAGGACTTTCTGTACCTGTGGTAGAGGTCTAGATGTGTTCCTTGCGTGCGGTGTTGCCTTGGCACACACAATGCGGTATGGTAGATGGTCTGCTTGTTCTCAAATAGTGTGAATGCTTAAAATCCAAGACCACGATAAAGAAACCCATGTGTCAGTACCACAGAACTGAAATCTCAGTGTGGTTTGTAGCTCCAGGATATTTTTATGTATTCAAACTTGCAGGTTAGATCATGTTTCCTGCCCATATAATCAAAACCACACTTATTAAAAGAGGGAGCTGCCAGAGCCGATCTGTTATGTGCGTATTTAGTACTCTGTGTGCTCTGCAGCTCCATTAATGATATCAGTATTAAAAAGCAAACAGTATGTTACAAGGACAAAGTGGCTTTGTTATATAAATAGGCATTTAAAAGCCAGGCCTTTGCCAAGCAGTGCAAATTTGCTCTCCTGTCTTTAGAGCTTCTTCCATTTAATTCTTTTTTTGTGTGTGTGTATGTGCTTATTTTTCTCTGTTCAGAGGAGCATGGACCTGGTTTTTGGTTCAAAGAGGCACGTTCTTTGCTATTGCATTTATTTAAGGCATAAGCAGGGTCAACAGCGACTTTGTCAGAACAGGAGCTACGCCAGATAAATTTGACCTGATCTGCTTTGATAGCAAAAAATCAATAGGGAAATTCTACCAGGCAGAGCGCTGCTGGAGGAGGAGGCTTTTTGTTAAGCCTGAATTTACCAACAAGGTATATTTAAAACAATTTTTCAAAGCAGCAGCAGCAGCAGCAGCCAGCTGTCACTGCACCCCGCGGTGTGGGATGTGCCACGGGCCCTCGGCCGAGACCCCGCGCAGGCCGCAGTTCTGCCCCTGCACAGAGCCGAGCCACGGGGCACCGCTGGCAGCGCCCGTGTCCCCGGGCCGCGGCCCCGCACGACGCCTGCAGCCCGCAGAAGCCCCGGGAGGGAGGTGTCCCGGGCGGCCCCCCC
>NW_010308256.1:0-7297 GCF_000700745.2 Antrostomus carolinensis
AGAGGGGGAGAAGAACCTCCCTTGACCTACTCACCATGCCCCTTCTAATGCACCCCAGGATGCCATTGGCCTTCCTGGCCACAAGGGCACAGTGCTGGCTCATGGTCATCCTGCTGTCCACCAGGACTCCCAGATCTCTTTCCCCTTCACTGCTTTCCAACAGGTCATCATCTGCATTATTAATCCAACCTGTGTTTTACAGTTAGTATGACAGGACCATCTAGCTGACAGAATCACACAGCTCAGCTAACAGGAAAGGCTGGAATGATTTCAGCCTCAAAAGGCAGGCAACCAAACTGCCAAATTGATTAAAATAAACAATAACCCACACTTCCCACTACAGCCCCACTCACCACTGTGCTTAACAGTGGCTAGATCTCTCACATTAAGGATATTTAATATCCTGAATTTAGAAGTCAGCTCAAGGTTGCTCACTAGCAAAAAAAGGCCCTGATCTCTAAACCACCAAAATATTCTCAGTTTTATACACTCCAGCAATCTGCTCACACGCTGATCTACTCTTGTACTACCATCAGTTCACTCCTCTTCTACACATCACCTTCCTTGCCACTGGAGCTTTTCTCAGGGTAAATGACAGCAGGGAAAGGAGGAAGGTCCTCACACCATACCACTGAAATTACAACAGTAACAACAGGACTGTTCATCTTGGCACTCAACCAGCATTTGGAATCACATCGTCCGGCTTCGCTGCCTTCACCAGTCTTGTCTCTATCCCCTGGTAGTACTGGTGGAGCTACAGCAGCTTGAGAGCTAAACTGGAGACAGGAATCCAAATCTTCAACGTTCCCTGCACGTGGTTCTGGACCTTCCCACATGTTAATACTCTCCAACAGTTACACTGTTTTTCCAGCCCTTTTTATTTTCACAACATCTTTGAACAATATCTGTGAAATGCTGAATCTTTAACAGATTTTTCTTTTGCTCCTAAGTGTTCATTAGTTACACACATATGAACACGCTGAAAAGGGAACAGTTTTAAACATCTGACAAATTCCATCCCCTTCTCAATTTCTCAACTGTTATACACTGTAAATCTTAGTTTAACCATTTCCTCAAAGTTAAAAGGAAGTTAATGTTTAAAGTGAAGAACAAAAAGACCAACACAAATACAGTTTAATAAACTTCACGTGGCTTTTAGTCCTGTCCTTATTAACCACGCTTCAGCTTTAAGTTATCATTTACAAGCAAATTTAAACCAAAAGCTTTTAATTAGGTCTTGCTCCAGTATCATTTCAGGTTTACACTGAGTTATGACAGCAGATCATAGAATCATAGAATGGTTTGGATTGGAAGGGACCTTAAAGATCATCCAGTTCCAACCCCCCTGCCATCAGCAGGGACACCTTCCACTAGATCATACCCAAGAATATCTGACTGCACTTCTGTCCCAGCCTGCCCCAGACTCAAGTCTGCTTAACAGGGAAACCACAACGTGCTCACCTTTTCTGTCCACTGTGGAAGGGGAAAGAAAATCCCAGCACAAAGAAACCCAGCACGGTAATTTTAAGAGGTTTAACTTTTCAGCTCGTGGCCCAGCTATGGATGAATGCCAGACAGCTCCTCTCCCAGACAAGAGAATTCAGCAGAGCTGAAGGTTTCCTCAGGGAAAATGGTATCATCTTTTAATCCTAGCATGCCTGCACTGCCCTGCTTCCCCTAACAGCAGAGGCGCTTGCAGTCACCTGGAGGACAGCACCGCCCCGTCGCACACAGAAAGCGCTCGCTACCACTGACAGGGACTGAGCTCGCTGAGCTCCAGGCATCTGCAAACACCTCAAAGTGACAACTCACCAACCTGAAGTACCTAAGAAACAGGACGAACCGTCAGGGGAAGTGCTCTTTGGAAGGCCCATCTTTATGGCTCACTCTCCCCTTGCTAAACAGAGTCAGGCTTAAACCCCACAGGCTGTGTCCTCTTCTTCCTCTGTTTCCCAAAGACAGAGCAGATTTACCATTTCACTGGGACTCCTTTGAGTTAATGCTCGTTCCCTGGATGCTGCAGCCCAACCTGCTCGGTTCTCTTTGCCCTGGCTGGCTTTCCACATTGGATCCAAGACCACACTGAGACATCCAGCTCCTGCGTAGGCACTTACACCCACCTGAAAAATCAGTTGGAGTTCACAGACTCAGGAAGAAGCTACACATCCCAACAGTGTTTGTATCTGGTCCCGTAACACCACTGGTGAACAGCAACGTGGGCAATAGCAGGGGCAGAATTTCCCAGCTACTGCAGCTAACGGGGAAAAACATTTCTGGCATTTAACCTTGTTTAGTACCCAAATCAGCAGTTTCCTTCTCACCTCCAGCCACCTTCCTGAAAAAAAAAGGAAACACCTGGCTGACACAAAGTCCAGGTGGATGCTATGTCATCTCTCCTTGGCCATACTCACCAAAGCTTGTCTACATCTACACCCTCACAAAATCTGTGAACGCTACTAAGTGAAGAGGACACCTCAGAATGAAAAGCCACCATTCAGAAGTATTTTAACCAGCTGGAAGATGTGTCCACCAGGAGTTGCACAAGGTTTATCAAAAGTAAACATACATGAAGCTGGGAAGAAAAGAAACCTTTTTCCTCTCTGCAGAGATTGCATGAGAAAATACTGCAAAATGTTTAAGGTTTCCCAACTTCCAACTTTAAGGCATAGCTTCAATCACTCTCTTCCATCCTATAAAGAGAAAAGTTTTCATTCCATGAGTCCTTATAACACACATCACCCACGTCCACTGATCCAGTCTGCACCAGCAAGTCTCATCGAGTTCAAAGGAGAGGAAAATGTGGTGTGAACAAGTTTGAACAGGAGGAGCCACAATCTCTTCTCTTATCTCAACTGAGGACAATCCACTTTAACTAGAAACAGGCTGAAGAGCAGTCCTGAACTAAAAATCAAAGGTTCCAGATTTCAAAACTGAAGAGAAGTTACTTAGAATTAAACCTCTGACTCTAAATACGTCCCAGCAATTTTCAGCTTTCAGATATGGTTCCTGAACAGACAACAGTTTTCAAGTTCATTTCTAAGTCAAAACTTAATGCTCATTTTTAACATGAGCCCATGACCCTCTTAAAACTGTTTCAAAAAATTATGTACCAGAAATATGAAAAGCCTACACCAGTTTTAAGGCACTGAGGTTGCAATACAACAGACTGCACAGCAGTCCAGCACTTCAGCACGTGAAGGTGACCCTGGTATGGAAAAAAAAGTGAAAAACTAATAAGTCAAACAAAGTCTTTGGGAATCCCACATTTTGCAGCCAGCTTGAGGCAGCATTCTGCAGGGTATAACTGGGGAAGAAGTCTTCCCCAAGGGCACAGGACCCTGCCTATCCTCTTGTTTTGGGTCCACAGGACTGATAAGCTTTGCTAGGACTCAGAGAAAGCATCGTTGCAATCACAGCACAAATATATAGCGCTGAAAGAGCCTCCTCTACCGTGCTCTCCAGGCTTCAGTTGAAAAAGCTCTGCAGAAGGTAACACTGCTCTGCCAAACTCTGCTGGAGAAGGTAAGGGCTGCACACCGAGAGCAACAGTCCAAACCTAACTGTGAAATTGCACCTGAGAGCAATGGATGAGTAGTTCTGAGATGGAGCAAGCAACTTGCTGGACAGAGACCTAACACATCATCTAGGAACTGATCTCAGACTTAGAAGCAGAGACCTTAGAGACCTTAGTCCACTACACACCTCAGCTCAAGGTAACACGCACCGTGGCCTCACAGAGCTGTAAATTCCCCCCAAAAAAGAGGCAATTTCCTGCACTGTCTACTGTCTTCTAGAGTTCGTCAGACAAGTTGCAGAACTTTGCTCCTGCCTGTGCCTCTCCAGCACCAGGAAAGGACAGTTCAGTCCTGTGGTGTGGTCAGAATCCAAGTGTTTACACAACTGCACTTCCCAGACGGGATACAGTCGTGCCAAGCTGAAAGCAGCAGCGCTTTTCAGAAACACAGTACCTCTTGTCTACGCTGCACTTCCCACGTTATCAAGAGGAACAGGAGGGTTGGACTATCCTCACATGCAGTCCTTCAACTGTGCAGATGAGACCTTAGGTACACCAGTCCTCAGAACACCATGGCCTGATGTAGCTACAAGAGTAGGGCCGCCCTTGTCGATGCAATTGCAAGCTGTAGCAGGAAACTACAACAGACATCCTGGTTAACAGCAGCATCTGCGAGCAGTTTAAAAAACAAAACACAACCTTTAGATGCCACACTGGGAATCTGATATTATTACCAGGAAGCAATTGCTCAGTCTGGTTGTAGCTCAGTTTTCATGCCACTGTGTCAGGGATTTTGTTTTTATTAGAACTCTCCTTGCCCTGATCATTTTATATCACTTTTTGGGTGATTTATGGCATAGTTGAGGAATACGATTACAGCAAAGTCTGAGCCAGCTGGAGAGCAGGATACAGTATTATTACCTACTCTACTTCTTAGCAATCAGCTTTTCTGAATGAGATGTTCTGATCATCCAGTTTGAGTCCAACAAGCACTCCCACACCAGAGTTTTCAGGCAATCTCCCACTGCAGCACTAGCAGCGCTCAGGAGACAAGTGCCAGGACAAACAGGCTGCAAGGTTTCCACTACCAAGGTCTTTCTTCTAGCATAGTGTACAGGTCTTCTCCATATTCCCACCTGTGAAGCTGTGCTGCTGATGAGGGCAAAGCCTTATTCTTTCCGCTGCAAATAGGGCTTAAGGAAGCAACGTGAAAATTCAAAACCCCATGTAGTGATGGTCTCAGTATTTTAAATCACCAGACTAGAAGGCAAAAGATTTGGACTCTTGAATCTCTCAATCTCAGTTCAACTCATGGCAGATTCAAGACTTCCTAAAATAATTTGAGTCAAGCTCTTAATTCCTCTGATCCCAGAAAACATCTTACCACTAAACTGCGTAACTTTCACGACAGGTTGCTGATTTAGTGCAGCTACTGTAAAAGGCTGTATAAACACTGAAAGCAGGCTAAAATCCAGTATGGTTCATGTTTAAGAATAGATTTAAGAAACCAAAAGATCCATTTAGCTAGAAGGAGAAGGTCCATCTATACGGTGATGTGGATCAAGCTAATTAAAACATTTCAAAAGTTAATAAGATTCATCTTAAGTTTAGGTTCATCCTAAAGACACCTGAGTTTTCTATTCTCAAATTTTCAGTTCACAAGGGTGTTATAAACCTTAACTCACTTGTATCTATCCTGCTTTTAACCCTTTTGCCATTCCTGGTGATTATGTGAATGAAGAGTAAATGAATAGATTTCTCTAATAGGAAAGGAGTATCCCAACACATAGAAACACACCTCTCAGCACTCCCAGGACCAGATCCATAGGCAAAGGCAAGCAGATTTACCAACACTGTCACTTAACATTTAGGCTTTGATCCCTAAGAGGTGCCACAAACAAGCAGCTTTGACACCAATCGCTTTTTGATCCCAAGTTCATCTAGCTCAATTACATCAATTTAGTTGTTCAGAATTTATGTAATACAAACAGATATTGCGATATTGAAGCTCTTATTTGCCCAGTAATGAACAAAGACTAACTAGTTTTGTTTCTTTTCCAACTTTTCTACTGGGAATATCGCCAATCTTTTTCACTCCCCTTCCTTCATTCCCTGATCTCAGGCAGTTAATACTGTGCCTACAACTACATTCCTCTGTTTAAAAGGGTTCCTCGCTGCCTGTTTGTGCTTTCCAGCTCGGCTGGAGTAGGTAGCTTTGGAAGCCCAGCACTTCATGAACGGGATTAACGAAACGTGCCTAGTGACAAAAGCGTAGAGCTGTTAGTGATTTAAAGCTTGAAAGTAAAGATACCAGTTTTGAACTCTGAGAAAGCCCTCAGTGGCATACAGCTCAATTTACAGTGCCACTCAAATCCTCAGCATTTCAGAGCCACTTTTTTTTTGTTGTTAAACCTGAGGCACAGCGCCCTCAAATGGTTCAGGAATGAAGGCCCAAGCCCCAAGTGCAGAGCACATGAAGTGCTTCTTACTGCAAAGTTGAAGAATAAATCTCCATCAACACGTCTGTACATTAAGCCCAGGACTGTGTACTGAGAGTCTACGCTTAACGCCTCGGTCATTTGCTGATGTACTTTCAAGAGTTATTACCGAGCACCTCTCCTACGAGGACAGGCTAAAAGAGTTGGGGCTGTTCAGCCTGGAGAAGAGAAGGCTCCAGGGAGATCTTATAGCGGCCTCCCAGTACCTGAAGGGGCTACAAGAAAGCTGGGGAAGGACTTTTCATAAGGGCAGTTAATGACAAAACAAGGGGAAATGGGCTTAAGCTGAAAAAGGGGAGGTTTAGATTAGATATTAGGAAGAAGTTCTTCACTGTGAGGGTGGTCAGACACTGGAACAGGTTGCCTAAGAAGTTGTAGATGCCTCCTCCCTGGAAGTGTTTAAGGCCAGGCTGGATGAGGCTTTGAGCAACCTGGTCTAGTGGAAGGTGTCCCTGCTGATGGCAGGGGGGTTGGAACTGGGTGAGCTTTAAGGTCCCTTCCAATCCAAACCAGTCTATGATTCTATGAAATACAAACTAGTCATGTCGCAAGCATCTAAGTCTTCACCACTGAGAAACAGAAAAGCTGTCCCACACAAGATGACCTCTTCTTACCAGGACAATCAGAGGAGATCCCAGACCCTGTGGAGCCACCTGAAAATTTTACAACCTCAGGCAGAGAAATCCTGACATTTGAGGCAGGAAAAGCATCCCTGAGCAGGAGGGTTCCTTGCCGGAATACCAGGCATCCCTACACAGCAGCTCCCACAAAACGCCCTCACACACCAACACCAAATGCACAACCTGGGTGGAAATGGCGGGCTGAAGAGCTGAGAAGCCCGCTCTCCCAGGCTGTACTGCCAAGGCCATGCACAGCTGCTAGAGAAGGGACCTGGGCAGGCAGGTGACGAAGTCCCCCACAGTGGCACCCAGCCAAATGGCATGGCTACAGTGACAAGAGGAGGATCCCTCAGCCAGGACACTCTTCTACAGCACCCTCAGGCCCCGCGGACATGCTGTGGCTGAGGCCCTCAGACATGGCTGAACCTGGGGCAGCTCACTCAGCGGAGAGCGCCTCAGGGGCAGACAGAACACCCACAGTGTGACCACGGCGACACTTGCCAGGACCTGAGACATGAGGGGACAGCGGAGGAGCGGGAGGAGCTGCACTGCGCTGAGGTGAGGGACAGGGACTGGTCGAACGGCCGCTTCCCTCCCTCACAGGGCTGGGGCGGCTCCCTGAGGTGAGGTGTGAGCACGGCCCAACAGCCGCTTCCCGCCCTCAC
>NW_010308257.1:0-766 GCF_000700745.2 Antrostomus carolinensis
GGTGAGGGGTGGGGGTCCCTGCGGGGCACTGACAGGGCAGGTGGGGGTGCGCTGGCCATGGGCATCACGGCTGGGCTACACTAGCCCATCCCCATCATTTGCATCCCTATCCCATCCCATCCCCATCCCATCCTGTCTCCATCCCATCCCCATCTTCATTCCCATCCCAATCCCTATCCCATCCCAATCCCTATCCCATCCCAGTCACCATCCCATCCTCTATTCCCATCCCTGCCCTGTCCCATCCCATCCTCATTCCCACCCCTGTCCCATCCATTCCCTTCCCTGTCTAATCCCAATCCTCATCCCATCCTCATTTCCGTTCCTCATCCCATCCCATCCTGATCCCATCCTCATCCCAGTCCCCATCCCAATCCCTGTCCAATCCCAATCCCCATTCCATCCTGTCCCCATCCCATCCTCATTCCCATCCCAGTCCTCATCCCATCCCAGTCCCCATCCCATCCTCATTCCCTTTCCTGTCTAATCCCAATCCCCATTCCATCCTGTCCGCATCCCATCTTCATTCCCTTCCCTGTCTAATCCCAATCCTCATCCCATCCTCATTTCCGTCCCAGTCCTCATCCCACCCTGATCCCATCCTCATCCCAGTCCTTCATCCTGATCCCTGTCCAATCCCAATCCTCATCCCATCCCATCCTGTCCCCGTCCTCATCCCATCCCCCTGCCCGGACCCCCCGGGGATGGGGACGGGGCAGCCCCGCCCCCGCTGTGCCCCACCCTGGGGTGCCCGCGCTGAATAAAT
>NW_010308258.1:0-8793 GCF_000700745.2 Antrostomus carolinensis
TGTCTTGAATGGTTTGTCAGGTAACTCAGTCGGGGTTCTTCGTTATGACTTAAGCTTGTTTGATCAACTCTTTAAGTGTGTAAAAATAATGGGATAGAGGTAGGTTAAACATAGTTTGGTCAGAAGAAAAAAGCCAAATTAGAAAATAGAAGCTCTGTAAAAGGGTCATACGTCTGGCCTGTGTTTCTGTATTTGTTGTAGAAGCTGAGAAATTTTCCCAACAGGTATGGAAAGCAGTAATCACTTTCTGATCATATTTCTGAAAATATTTCAAGCAAGAAATAGTTTAGTTGGGGAGAGGGATGGAAGGATGGAAAGATAAGAACTTTATTACTGAGAGCAGGAGAACGTGGAATGAATTGTGGCTCCTTCTGTTGCTTTGAATTACAGCATCCTGGTTTATGCTGTGAAGGAAGATGAGATTTAGATGTTAGGAGCTTTGTTTAACAATATTTTCCAAGCTTACATATAAACAAATGTACTAGCATCTAATATTTTAGTGGGAGTCTGAAGAGATTTTAAATGGAAATTTAAGCATCTCAGTAACCTTAAATTAAACCTCTTTCCATTAACAGGTAATTCCATGTCTCTAACTTTAGTTCATGGATTCAACAGATTAGTTTCCCCAATGGTACCATTCAAGTAGATGTTCACTTCTGGGTCTTTTCAAACTATTTCGCTTTCTTGGTCTCTGAGATACACTAATAGGAGTGTGAATTCTTGAATGCTCAAGTGGATTGCTCATTGCCTTAACAGTTTTTTTCCAGAATCTTCCTACAGGAGCTCTGTTCAAGTCTTACAACTGCTGCTGATACTTTACAGCACTGCTGATCATAACTGTATATAAAAATGTTTTTACACAACTCATGTTAAAAGGTTTTTCTCTTTGGTTAGAGGGAAAAGATTTGTTTTCAGTAAAAAAAAATATTCAATTTAGTTTGATTGTGGTACTAAACTTCTCTGTTAAATGCAGATTGTCTTTGGATAGTTGAGATCTTGGTGTTTGGAGACAGAGTTCTACAAACTTTTATTTGTGTGGGTGAGACAGGCTATCTGATGGTATTCTGGTTGTTTTTCTCTTATTTCTGACTTCCCTTCCAAGTTAAGGCAACACTAGCATATTTTCTCCAAATGGTTCATTGTCTTGGATTTAAAACCAAATTCTAACTAAAGGCAGATTTTTTTTCTTTATTCAGTGTGGTACAAAGGAGACTTACTGCTTTGCTCATTTAGCCTAAGAAAGTGCTGAGGAACCTTATTTAGAATGTTTACTGTAGAATGTTGTTAGAATGTTTAATGTTTACTGAAACTTTTTGGAGATTTGTGTTGCTTCCCTCAAGCCATTGTATTAAGGATGAAGATGATGAATACTGGTGATCATGTTGGTTCAGAGGACTTTGAATGAACTTAGTATAGACACCTAATTGTAATAGTGCTTTGATGTATAAGTTACATGATACACTAAATGCTAAACATTAATTTCCTTAAACTCAAACTCTCCATATGCCTGTCATGTCCCTAAATTGCTTGTCAAATGTCTAAATGTGCTTGAGCAATTATGTTTTTGTTGCAGTACTGCAGCAGGCCTTACTGAATTTTCTTTCCACAGCTGCTTCTCTGAATTTATGTAGTGGGGATTCAGGAGTGATAACAAAGCACAGTCTCCAGAGACATAGGAGTGGAATTTTGTATGGTACCCTCTTTAGGAGGGGTTGAGTATTTTGTCTTATCTTTTTCAAGACCTCTCTTTCTGTTTAGTTTTCATATGGTTTTTAATGTTTTCTTTTAGGATATCAGGTCCTTCTGTTGAAAGGGAAGGAAGATAGCTCAGTTGCTTCTCCATGTCTGTGCAGCAGAAAAGTCGTTAACAGCTGAGCGTACTCGCTGCCACCTCTGCATGGGCATTAGTATCGGTCTGCTTACAGGTATCGCTCTAGGCAGCTAAGCACTATGAAAAATTCCTTTAGTCCATCAGTTCACACTGTCTTGTGTGTGCCTTGTGCACGCTCCACTCATTTGGCACACAGCCAGGATGATGTGAAATAAGGTGAATCTTGAGTTAGCTTTGCCTAGGTGCAGTGATCTGATTCTCCTTCTGCTGATAGGGCAGCTCTGCTGCAGGGTATTGATGACTTCTCAAAACAGATGGCTTAGTTTAGCATGCCTTAGTTGAGGCACCCACACTTGTGATAACTGGTATTTTTAGCATTTGTGGGGTTCATTGGCTTCCTGTGCACAAGACTGATTCAGGTCCTGATCTTCCTGATAAGAAGGAGCCAGTATGTTTGGAAAATGCCACTTTTGAAGCTTGAGGTTGTATATAAAGGCTTCCTGGAATCTTTAGCATTTTCCCTTCCATTCATGTTTGTGGTAATTGTGGCTGTCATCACATGCTCAGTGACTTGAAGTTGCTTCAGTATCAGCTTCAGGATGTATTTTTGAGAGGCTGGAGTTCCAAGTACCTTTCTGTTGAAGATGGTGCACACGTTTGTTTGTTGCATTAATAACTGCAATTATTTGTGCTTCTAGAAGGAATCCTGATGTGAACCTCTCTAGCAAGCATCCAGTTCCAGATGTTAGTATGGAAAACATTGGAACACCTTATGTTTTAAACATAGCACTAGGTTATTAGCACTAAAGGGTGTACCATTTTTTCTGATAGAGGGAAAGATTAGACTGTCACACTTTTACTAAAAACTGCCTGGGTTTTGGCTTGGTAAGCTCTCCATCTTACTAGAAAATGCCAAGTTTAAATCCCTTAAATTCAGAAAAAATAACTTGTAAACTGGTAGGAGATTGGATATGGATATAAACTTAAGTGGAATTACATGACTGAGAGCTGGGATGCACTGAAATTTCTAATGCTTTGTTTGCTGAGTGAGAAAGGAAAAAAGGCCAACACATTCTTTCCAGCACTTTGTGTATTAGGACTTAACTAAGGCAAGTCTAGAACTCTAGGTTTAGTCTGGAGTAGGCAGAACTTCTAGTTTGTCTTTCCAGACTGACCAAAGAATGGATCAATAGTGTAGACTACTGAAAATTAAAATAACTTGTTGCTGTGCCAACAGTTGGATTTTCTTGAAATGCATACTGAATTCATGGAAAAAGATCATGTTTTTGGACAAGCCTTGCTGTGTCTGTTGGCAGAGCAAGCTAGTTTTGTCCTCTTTGGTTGCATAATGTAGGCTCTGTGGACTCACTCTTATTAACTAAATGCTTCCAAGTGAAATTTATGTTCTTCAATCATTTCATTACTAAGTCTCAAGGTATTAGCAATATCTTCTTTCCAATAAAGTATCATGATACGGAGGCTGACAGGTTACAGATAATTTTATATCTTTGGAACAGGCATTTTATATGCCATTGCTAAAGAAAAAAAAATCCTTGCAGCTCTGATTGGCCTGAAAAAAGTTAATTGAGATCTTATTTGCTCATCCCTATTTTTCCCTGCTATGAAACAATGCTTCCTCTGGTATTTGAATTTCACAATAACTGGTATGTTGATTTCTCTAAGTTCAAAGTGTCATTTAAAAAAATACTGAGTTGATTGCTTGTTTGTGGTTTTGTTTGGTTTTTTTTTAAAAAGGCACCCAGGAAATAGTTGCAGGCTCTTGGATGATTTACTATGAAGGATCTAATACTTCTGGATGGTATAATTAAATGGATAAGGCAGTACTGTGAGATAGATTCTATCACTAGATAATGTACCGAAAGTGCTAGTCAGGCATAAAAGAATCATCATTAAAGTCTACAGTATTGTTATCAAGAATTTTTGTCTACAAAGCACTAGTATTTTGTCTGGAGTTTAGTTCTGATCTTGTTATTTCAAGAGTGCTTGTGCTTTTAAGGTTTCCATAACAGAGAATAATGAAAAAGCCTAGGAAAAAGTAGTTGTCCTCAGTCTCTTTTTGTTAAAAGGTAGATGGTTCTATACTTCAGAGTCCCGTACCTAGTGCTGAATATTTGCATACAGGTAAAAAGCAGGAATTGTTGGGCCTGGTTCTGAGTAGCAGGAAAACGGCTGAACTGCCTGGTTCAGCTGCCTGAAACTGAACCAAGGTTTGCAGCTTCTGTTATTTCTGAATTAACAGCTTTACTATCAGGAGATGCTTGATAAAAAACTAACAGTAAATGGAATGGGAACATGCTGATACATCTTCCTTGCAGTCCAGTAACTGATTATTGATCAGAAGTGCACTGGAGAGCAGCATCTGAAGATGGATAGTTAGGGAAGGCATCTTGGTGAGGGAGGTCTTTGTATGGATAATGACTCATTAGAAATGCTTTTATTTTAGTATTTGGGGAAAAGGATGTTCTGTTTTAGATATGGTCTGAAGATAATCTGTTGTACATTTTCTTACAGCATTCAAAACTCTTCAACACTTGTTCATTAAGAAAATTTCTGTGCTGCTTCTAGGTTCCACGGACTTTGGAAATGTTACATTTGTAGTCCCTGGGCTTCATCCTTATTTTTATATTGGCTCTGATGCATTGAATCATACTGAGCAGTACACAGAAGCTGCAGGTGAGTGGAAGTGAAAAGGGTTAGAGGTTTATATTTGTAACCATTATGTATTGTAGGGACTGGTTGCTGACTCTTCACTACAGCAAGTCTAGAAATTGTAAATACTTCAGATTAGAGGATTAAAGCTTTTACATGCTTCCATGGTATTCAAAGCTACTGTGTAGTAAGTGTATGAAGGTATAAGTACTGGATCTGAAAGTGGCTGCATGTGAATCCCTATATAAAAATTGAGTTGTTTTCTGCAAGCATGGTGGGATCTGAGCTGAATATGGACCCTGAAACAATTAACTCAGTTAATTGTAGGGTTGCACAAAAACTGACAAAATATAAAATTTATATTTTTTTGTGTGAAGTTAGAATGTGTATGGGAAGGATGACCACTTCTTGTGCTAAAAGCCTGACTTAGTATACCATCTAGACAGAAGAAATTAGAAGGACTACCTCTAGCGGCATATTCAGAAGAGTTTCTAAACATGAACCAAAAGATAAAAGTAACTTTTACTCCTAAAGCACAGTACTCTGGAGAGACAGTAGCGATAACAGTGTAAAACTCTGCACTTTCTGAAAAGGAAAATGTGAATACTCGTTTTCCTGTTTTCGTTCTTAGCTGTTTATATCAGTAGGAGAAAGTTAAGTACTTGTATGTGAAAACTTGTTTTGAGGTATCAGAAAACAGACATACTTCATGCAAGTGGATTTTTAAGAAACTGTTCTTGCAATTGAAACTTGAAGATCTTATTTTATAGAATATGCCTTATGTGGCAAGCTGGAAGTTTCCATCTAATATTAGTAATCTAACCTGAAATTTCTTACTTTTTTCTGCAGGGTCAGAGAATGCTCAGTTCTACGCTTTGCGCACAGCAAAAGCTTTGGCAATGACAGCACTAGATGTCATTTTCAAGCCAGGTCTGCTAGAAGAAGTCAGGGAAGACTTTAGACTGGTGAAGCTAAAAGAAGAGGGGCAAATAAATCCAGTAGAACATAACAAAGAATCTGGTGTTGGCGTAGGACCGTATGCATCACACTAAATGTCTCTCAGTAGGACTGACTTAATTAAGATGCTGTATTTAAATCCCAGAAAGGGCTGGAAAAACACATAGCTGAAGAAATGTTGATTTTTTTTTTTTGGACTTTAGGAGAAACAAATTGTGTTACTGCTTTCAAAAATGTGCAATTTCATCTAGCTGTAATGTTTGCTTTATTCAGCAAGGGGATGAATTTCAGAGAGAGATCTTAAAATCTGTTGTCTTTAAGTTGCAGTGTTGAGTAAATGATAGTGCTTAGCTCCCTTGTCAGTGATTTTCTTTGTATTGCTAAAGTAATATTGCATATAGGGGGAATTACAGCATTTATGTGGAAATGTTTATTCTAAAATGAGCATTGTTTGCTCGGTGATCATAGGCTGAACCTAATCTATGAAGCATTTCTGCCTGGCCAAATCACATTTTCTTGGGACAAGATAGAGGCTTAAAACGTGAGCTGGTTTCACTGGAGAGAAGGGTGTGTGTTTGGAAGCATGCCTGGTTATGATGACAGGAGAAGTGTTTGTATGGAAGCGTGATCTGTGAAGGCTGGTTGTCCAGAAAAGCATTGACCTTCCTCCTAATAAATTTTGGAGCTGTGGAGAAGTCATCAATCAAAAAATCAGAAAGCAACTAAATGTTTATTTGTTTAAATTAACACATTTAAACTATTGCAGGGAAACGCGTGTGCACCTTTTTTAAGTTCTACTCTAAGGCAATACAGGTGTCCACACAAGGTGTTGCACTAGCTTAACTGATCTGAAGGATAGTTATAAGTTTAACTACACCCGTAGAAATCTTCTTCAGAGAGATGCAAGCATGGTACTGTGAAGCAGTAAATGAAGGTAACTTTAAATTGGATGTGTGTGAATCCATGTAGTAAGCTCTGAGAAACTTGCACTAAGGATTGCTTGTGCGGCATCTGGCTACTCAAACCTCTTTGTTCCATATCCTGAGCAGCCGAACTGTTAAGTCTTGCCAGTTGTCCTCTCTGTGTTGTGTGGTTACTGTTTAATCCATGTTATTTTGCTTCCCAGAGACATTAATGTTGCAAATCTTATCTAGGTGCTGTTCTGTGTCCCCAAACCTGTTAGGAATTTTTTTTAATTAGCTTGTTAAAGGATCTTGTGAATACATAGAAAAGGAACTAATCTTCTGTTCGGATACAAGTTGCTGAGTCAGTGGACAGACTGAGTGAAAAAGCAGCTTACTGGTTAATATTTTCCTAAGCATAGCTATTATAGTAAGCTTCTGAAGAGCAGTCAGACTCAAAATAACTTCAGAAATCTTGTTTTTAACAGCACCAGTCTCTAAATGGTAACCTCTAGAATTCTAATCAGAACTTATATTTTATTAATGTCTATATTCAATTTTATTAATGTCTATTCAATTCAATTTTGGAAAAGAACAGATTCCTTGGTTTAACTGTGCACTCCTTCTGCATTTCTGTGTACTCTTTAACACAGACCTCCAGCTGCTACTTAAGAATTCTGTTGAGAGTTTCCCTTCTTGAAAGCAACAAGTGTGAGTAGGCTGGCTGCTGCTTGGATGTTGGGTAGACAACAGAATTTGAGTTTTAGACGTTCTGACACTTCAGCCTCTGTGCTTGTAGTAATAGGGCACAGACTATCTGTTGATATATTAAATGCTCAGTGTCTTTGGAAAAAAGGAAGTAACTGTTTCTGTAAGAACTAGAGGCACAATTGAAGGAGTTTTTCTTGTGTTACAAGCCAGTTATATGAACAATCAAGCATGACTGTATTCCAGGTTACAAGATGGTCCGTCCTTGCCCCAGTCTCCTTTTACTGGCAGACTGTAGTGAGTTGCATTCATGCATGGTGAATGCATGGAACAGATGAGGGTTGGACTCAGCTATAGGTGTGTTCAGGATAGTAAGTTGGCTCCTGAATCCAACTGAGATTTGGTCCAAAATTTGTCAAAGGAACTTTCTCCTTAACTTTTAATTTGAACCCTGCCTTGCCAGTTTTCAGACACAGTTACAATTCATTCAGCTGTACTGGCTTGATGTAGAGCTTGTGGATTTCCTTAGCATATGTGGCTTTTTATTTCCTCGTGCACAAACTGCTTAACTTCTTGCTTTGCTGTTTTTAAGACTGAGTGTTGGAATCCTGGTGACAGGACTACATGCTGTATTGTTGTGTTTCCTACAAGCTGATGTGCCTTACAGCCTTCTCCGTTCTCTTTGTCCAAACTAGCTGGCTCTTGGCTGCATCACGTCTGAGATGATAATTTAATTAAACATTTCTGCACTAAACGCATGTGTTAATTTTGTCATAGTCATTGCTGGAATTAAAATGAACCTGAAGTACTGATTGAAGATGTGTTGATAGCAATAAAGCAGTTTAATTGTGACTGAATTTTCTTGTCCTTTGATTAATTTTGGGATGCTGCATGACTGACTTGAATAGTGTTTGATTCCCCACACCCCTCAGTTTGGTATGACTATGTAAGAGTGAGGGTGTCTTAAGCTTTGCATTTCAGTCTGCCATAGTGAGCAGGGTTTTTGTGAGGGCTGATGCTTTTCAAATAGTGTTTAATGGTAGTCTTTATAATCTTAGGACTGTTTTAATTATTAAAACATGTTAGAATTCATAGAATAATAGGAATGGTGCTTGGAGGGGGCTCTCTGGAGGATCTGTTAGGCTAAACCTGGTCCAGCCTCCAACTTGAAGCGGGACCTCACCAGCACTAGATCAGGTGAGCTTGGCTTCCTTTGCTGAACCCTGGAAGCCTCCAAGGATAGAGATTTTTCAGCTTCCCCAGGCAAGTTAATTCTGATTTGTGTCTCAGAACATTTGTTCTTAATGTCCAGAACTAAAGCAGCTTGGGATTTAACATTAGGATTTTACTATCACAATGATATTATATGTGAGAGAAATTTATTTCCTGTGGGAATAAAACTCACTTTGATTTTCAGTAATTTGTGCTCATAAATCACATGTACATGAAAATACCTGTCATGATTTTTAAGTTACCATAACTGCAGTCTTCCCCAAACTGTTTGTAATTTAAGGATATTGGAATATTTGTCAAGAATAGTACTTTTAGCAATGAATCAAAATGTGTAGGTAATAAACTGTAATTGCTGAAATTACTCTGAGCAGCTGATAGCAAATCACAGCTGCTTAAGTATGAGGTGGTTATGTCCTGACTTTGTGAAGAACTTAAACCCTGTGCCAGCCTGCTAAGCTACAGTGTTTCATAGAATGGTTTGGGTTGGAAGGG
>NW_010308259.1:0-276 GCF_000700745.2 Antrostomus carolinensis
AACAGCGAAACGAGTGTAACTCTTCAGCGATCTGCTCTCTGGGGACCAACATAAACGGATACAGGCTGAGGACCCGGAGGAAACTTGTTTCTACGCCAGTCCCCAAAGTTAATTTTTTGCTGAAGGCGGCTGAGATAGCGAGCGCGCCGAGACTTAACTCTTGGCTTCCTGGCACTGCAGAACAGATCACGTTAATCCGATCAGCGAAAGGCTCGTCCGTGCGGGGCTTTACCGCAACGCCTGTGCATCCAGCCTGCAGCCGTGACGCAAAAAGTT
>NW_010308259.1:323-1374 GCF_000700745.2 Antrostomus carolinensis
CCAAGCACGGTGGAAAAAATTAGGCAAGTCAAACACAAGACGCGGTCAGAAACGCATGCAAAGCCTGGGCTTCCCAGAGTCAGTTGCCTATCGGTTTCTTCCAGGTGATTTCTCTACAGTCCCAAGAAAAAACAAAATACATCAGCGTCTTCCGTAGGTAAAAATCGCTCTTTAAGAGAGGGAAATTCGGGGTTAGTCTTCAGAGAAGATAGTACGCGAGCTAGACTTTCTGATCAAAGGTCAGCTGGCTACAACTGTACATATATTCACGTACACGCACGCACACACATATATACTGTACTTCATAAAATATTTACAATATAATCTGTAGAGAATTTAAACACAACAGGAATCCATTAATGTTCTCGGCAAGATTTTTTTTTTTTTTTTTTTTTTTTTAAGCAGCCTTGAAAATCAGCTTCAGTAGTTTGGTTCGTGTTGCTCTACGAGTACTCGTGTCGTGACCTTTCAAGCATTCTTGCGCAAAAATAAAAAAAGAAAAATGCAAGAAAAGAAGCTCAATGCATGGCATTCAAGCTTTAAATCTCTATCTTTGGACTTGTCTGTGGTATAACGTCTTTCACCAATTTAAAGAAAGGTCGCAGCCGATCGCAAGCTCTGAGGCTAAAAGGTCCACAGCTGGAAAGTTGGGGTTGGGGATGTTGGTTAAATTGTGGGTTCTCTCTGTGGTTTTGTGTGTGCAACAGCGCTCTCTCTCTCTCACTCACGTCCTCCTCAGCAGTCAAACCAACAGTCTGCAACAACTTCGGCAGTCATCGCCAATTTTTTTTTTTTTTTTTTTTTTTCCGTATCTGAGGCAGTCTTCCTCAATTCGGCCACAGGAACCGGCTGCTTAACAATATTTTAACCGCAGCAGGTGGAAACCTGCTTTCGGAAACATGGCTTTTCTCTCAGCCGCCTCCAGCCAGCGGGATGGATACAGTCAGCCTGCGCGGAGAGCCCCCACTCACACGCTGAAAACCAAAAGCAACCAACCAGCGACAGTAAAAAAAAATAAGAATAATTAAAAAAAAAGTAAGCCACTACTTTT
>NW_010308260.1:0-22314 GCF_000700745.2 Antrostomus carolinensis
ATTTCGGACAGGAAACTTGTCAGAATAGTACCCTTTCTAACGAAGTGCAGAGAGAAGGCAGGCAGGATGTGATTAAGTTGACTGGAATTTGGCTTTGGCACTAGGAATAATGCTGAGTTTTCTACGGCACTGGCTGCTTTTCAGAAGTGCATGAGGTAAGCTTGGGGACTTTTACAGATAAGTGACCAGGATTTGGCTGCATAGCTTCTTCCAAGTTCACATCCCCAGCCCCCCGCTTCTTTCTTCAAAAATGAAAATACTGACCAGTCTGAAGACCAGTGTACTGACCACTGCCAGGATCTGCTTTAGCTTCATGGGAAGAGCAGCAATAGTACCATCAAGGTGCTTCCTTTCAAGTTGTGGAGGTACAGGAGAGGATGGGAGTGGTAGGGAAAAACTTAAAACCTGCTGCATAGATGATGTCCCACAGCGTCAAATGGAAAAGGGATGCCTGCAATCAAGATCACACCATCCTAAAGTGGAGACATAAAAATAAAATACATATGCATGTGCCTTTAAGGTTTTTGGCAGAACACCTAAAGAGAAGGTTATAAAATCAAGTTTTACTTGAAGGGTCCTCAGTAGGTAGCCAGTTTGCTTCACTGTCTCAGTGAGAGGAAGGGTTTTGTATCTGTTGTCTAGTCCATCTTATGAAGTACCATGCATAGCAGTAATTCTGCTAATAGTTCACATCAGTTCTGTCACACAGAAACTAGTTCTTGTTATCTTGCAACATCCTTGAGTCTTATTTTGGAAAAGTAACATGTAACTCTGATCACATAAAATTGTAACTGCTTTTATCTACTTGCATCTATCCTGCTTTTGCACTACACTTTCCTGCTTTACCTGGATACCCCACAGCTTGCAACGGGTTGTTGATTGGAGCTGTTCCAGCATCTTTGATCCTGCCAGGAAAAAATAGTTTCTTAGTGCTGTGGTGGAACCGTTGGAGTAGGGACCAACATCAGCTTGAAGGACAGTGTTTGTCAACTACTGGGGAGAAGAAAACCCTCTGAAATTTTAGGCAATCAAACTTCTGCAATAGTGATGGAGAGAAGCAAGCCAGGGTTTTCTAACTATGATGCTTTTAGTCAGTCTTACTTGAGGTCAAAAAGACGCTACACATGCAGCGTGCCCAGCCGCGCTGCCATGTAGGGCTGCCTGCCACAGTTAGCAGGTTGTACTGCTTGGCTTAGTGTGGGACAAAAAGGGTGTTGGCAACTGAAAGGGAACGGGGAAAATCTAAGTGGGAAGGAAAATATGCTTGCCTGCGAAGACCTAACATAGTTTCATTTACTTCACAGTGAACTAAGTGCCAAATCAAAAGCATTGCAACTGCAAATAGTAGAAGATGGAAAGTTGGATAGTAAGTATTAAAACTGAATTATTTTGCACAATCAGCTCATGAACATTGCTAAATGTTGACATAAGTCCTCTTTTGGTTCTACCCAGCTGTATAGCCATGTAAGAAACACTCAGATTTCTGAACATGTCTTAAAGCATAGACATCTTATGCTGACTTGTCCTGGTATTGAAATTAGGTACGCTCATGCATGGCTCTAGGCAGCCCTGGCGGAAAGAACAGTTTATGGGAGGGAGATCAGCTGAAAATAGCCAGACAAACTTGTACAAACCAGGCAGCATGGGGAAAATTTATAACTTAATTTTGTGTTTTTATCTCTGCCTGTCCTTAAATTTGTGTCCTAGAGTTGAAATCTGTAGAAAATCACAGAGTTCTTGGGCAACACTGATTGACCTGGGTTAAGTGCTGTCTGTGTATGCTGTTACTTCCATCAGTAATCATGGACAGAAGAGAGAATACGCTGCTCATGTGTCTCTGTGCTCCTCAGAGTTAAAGTTACAGAGAAGCATTGAGTTTCTTTCTAGACTGTGAACATCCTGAGTCTTTCATCTGCTGATAGCCTAATTTTTCAGCTTTCTAAACTTTTCATGGGTCTACTGTGAACAATTTTGTTTTCAAGTTAAGCTTTCCAGGTCTTTCTGTGGCTCAAGGGGAATCATTAATATTAAACCTAAATCCTTCCTTTTGAAGCCTCAGAGGCTTCCTAGCAATTGTCAGTCACTAATTCTGATTATATTGCATTAAATATAAAAGATGGGGGGTGAAACTCTTTTACTACTTGATTCTCTTGTTGCAGTTTGCAGGTAGCCTTCAGTGGCAAGAAAATCCCTCCACTGAACTACTGCATTTGGTTTATTTGGAGAAGCATTACCTTCCCAGTGGGGGTAAGGGGTGGGTGGGTGCTGAGACCAGAGTGCCTGTTGAGGTGTTTGCATGAGCTTTGTAAACTTGCTCCAGGTACTTCATTATTTGGATATTGTGGAGGTGATGACACAACATCATAAATTCTTCTCCTGTACGTTGCATGTTCTTTTGCTGATAGAGTTTTGCTGTAGCTAGAAATAGTAACTGTATTTCACCCCTTGGATCCATTTGCTTTTCCCTTCTTATGTCAGGTTTCAGGTGTAAAACAAACCAAAAGATGCATTACTTTTTGACACTCAGCTATGTCTCTGTGTTTTAGTACTGTCAGTTACATGCAGCTTCGTTCAGGAAAAAGTTCTAAATATTGGCCAAATCTTTCATACCCAGTGATTAAAAAAAAAAAAGTGCTTTTACTCTTGGTGTCTTGTGATAGTGGATGAAGACTTGGCCAATAATTCATTAGGTAATAATAGTTTATCTAAGCCACAGTTAGTAAGTAGTATAGCCAAGCAGAGTTTTGGGTTTGAGTTACTGCATTTATTTTTATTTTTAATAATCTAGATACACAAAGTTGTGCAGTTCCTTGCATATAATCTGTGATTATTTGAGGGATTGGGAAGTAAAATTTAGGCAAATGCTTTAAAAAAATTATTTTATGTGGATGCTGGTTTTTATTGTTAACAAAAAAATGGGTTCTATATACACTCAGCAAGTGTATATTGTTTCTTGTATAAAGTTTAGTCTTGCCTGTATCTGCACATTTTTAGTAGTGGGTCTTTCAGACAATGCCAGTAACAATCCACATCCAACTGATAGTGTAACTACCAGCCTGGTTTCTTGAAGAAAAAAGTCCTAATTGATTGCACTGGCAATCTTATTTCTTCCCCCCCACCCCCGTACCATCTTAGCTGTTCTTCTCCCAGAAATTTGAATAGAAAACTCAATTTAAAATCATATTAGTAAGGAGAGAGCTGAGTAATGTGAATATAATGTAGATCAGATCTCTATTTGTCTTTGAATTCTGCAGAAAACTAGGATTTCATCCCTGAAATAATGGAGTAATTTTACTGAGAGTTTGCTCCAGTCTAGTATAGCTAATAAAGTAAAGGGAGAAACAGGAGAACTGCTGAACTTGCACTGAAGATCAAATTAAGAAAAAATATTATTAACGATGCACCAGTTTACCAGGAACCCAGAGTATTCCCTGAAATGAAACATTAGATGTTGTCTTTTCCCCTAAACATTCTGCATATACAGGGAAAAATAATATCCATAAATAGTGGCAAATAAATAATGTTTCACGTCTCCGTTCTTCCCTGTTGCACAGTATTAGGCCAGGCTGAGGAATAGTCATAAAATGGAAAGAAAGACATGAAAACTGCTATGTTTCTGCCCTGTGGTGTAGAACCAGTTCTTGCATCCAGCTGCCTCTGTTCTGCCTCCTCCTTTCCCATCTTCTTGCCCTTAAACATACTGACAGCTCAGATGTGCACTGATTTTATTTCTTGATTTTATTTCTTCTAGGACCTTTGTCCGCAAAGGTGACTGTACCTCTAGACTTGTTCAGGAAACAACCTTCTGGCCAGCAAAGCTTTGCACTGAACAGCAGGGCCAGTGAGAGCAGCCCAGAGCCAAGGTCTGGGCTGGGATCCATTAGTGCAGAGGTACTGCTGCATTTGGTTGGTTTTATGGTGGATCTTTCACTTTGGGAAGTACTTGTGAGTGCATGAGCTTGTGCTCTGGACTGTTGGTCGCAGCACAGTGCTGTAGAGTGGTGCATTCAGATTGCATGGTAACACTTCACACATGGCACTTGTGTCTGTCAAAAGAATTAACTGTTTGGCTCTTGAGTGTTAGTAAAAATGTTAAAGGAGTACTCACTAGAAATGTTAGTGTCCTTCTAACTTGACTGTGCTTCTAAGGTGACATTTTTTTGTCTTCCTAGTTCTCTTTTATAGAACCCAGTGAGTTAAAGACGTGGCAAGTCTCTTCTCCAGTGCCAGCCACTAAGGTAGAAAAGGATCGCACTGTGATGCCCTGTGGGACTGTGGTCACTACTGTAACTGCTGTGAAAACCAAACCTCGTCTAGAAGGGAGATCATCTCCCCTGAGCACAGGTGAGGAAGTCCACTTCTTTGTGTTTACTCTTAGGGTTATCCGTGGGGACCAGGAGAAGCTGGGGGGACGGGATGTAAGGAAAGGACCAGAAGTCGAGGCGGGAATAAGATGTAAGGAAAGTCGCTGTTGTCCAGAATTCTCTGATGCGTTGGAGGGTAGAGGGGCATTGTTTGTATTCTTCAGAATCGGGTTTTAAATTTTCATGAAACCTTGTTCATACAAGAGGAGTGATTAATATTTCTTTTAATACACATTGTAAAGATTTCATGCTAGAGTGATAATGCGGAAGAGCTTGGTTTTGGTGGATGGTTTTCCACATGACAAAAGTATCATTGCTGATGCCAAACCATCCTGTGCCTTCTAACCTCGATCGGTATTATAATCTCTAATGAGAATCGATGTCATCTTGTGGCAAAGATTTTTTTTTTTCAGCATGCCTTTCAGGAGTAGATTCTCTGATTCTTCTTGGGATAAGTATGACAGTAAAACCTCTAAACAGTCTTTGTGTGAAGTCTCACAAAGAGCTGCATTCTTTTAAGTTGTTAAAGCAGATCTTGTACATAAGTGGGTGTTGTCTAGCATATTACAGTAAAATGTTTAAAACAAATAAATTCCTACCCTTCATGGACCTTTTTGGGTCAGGTTACCATAGAGAGTATGTGTTGAGAATTTGTATTAAACAACTTTCTCAAACACTAATGATTTGAACAAGCTTTAACATTGGTATAATAAACTCTTACTATTTTCATTATAAATATCTTGCGTAGTTTAAATAACAAAAAACCTTGATTCTCAGATTCTCCTGTGAAAACTCCAGTTAAAGTAAAGGTGATTGAAAAGGATTTCTCTGTTCAAGCTATCCATTCACATGGTGCTCCCGTCAGCAAAACCTTATCGTCTTCAGATACAGGTAATAGAAATGTTCAGAGCTGCTAATGAGAATACATCTCTGTGCTGCACATGGGATTAATGTAATCTTGTTAAAATAACAGCAAACCCATACGGCTGCTGCCTTTCAACAGGCACAGATATGTTTGTGTTAACAAGTACTGTGGTTAGGGTTATAGCAGTCTTGCAATAGAAGTCTGGTTTTAATTGGTGATTTATATTACTAACTTTGAATAAATAACAGTGAGCTGTGGTTTGGAGAGGGGAGGTGACTACAGAAAAGCCAAGCTGTCTTTTCTCTTACTTGTGAAAGAAAGATTCCTCCTTTATAAAGGCATGGGGGACACTGCACAGAATGGAAACCCTGTGAAACTTGCCTCTAAGGCCACTGTGAAGCCCCCCCTGTCTGAAGAGAAGGCACGAGGCTGGACTGATGTAAGGAAGACTGAATTCTCTTTCTAGCCCTGCCACTGGGCTTTGTTGTGCTAATGCAAGTACACAGTCTTGCTGTGCCTCTTTGTCCAATTTCCTAAGTCACCTGGCACACAGCTGAAGTGCCTTCAGAGTGCCAGGTAGCATTGGCGATAACTTTAATTACAAATTCACTTTGACTGTATTAAGCCTGATTTTGACTCTGGGGCATTTTACCTTTTAGAGTTGCAACTTTGACTCTTCAGCATATTTTTCAGTCCTGTGTGTGGTCACTATTCAGTCTTTCTGTAGCTCTATAGGCAACAGCAATGGAAAATGTGACCCAATCTAGCTGCAGATGGCACATGATGTGGAGTTTGGTTTTCATCGTACAGATTTGAGTGCAGATGGGACAATCTGGAGATGATCTAGACTGCTCCTGGAACTGTCAGAGAGCTTGCAGAGAGAGAAGTGTCTTGGCCAAACTCAGAAATCTGGAGAAGAGCATGAAGCAGTAACTGTGAATAGCTGTAATAGCACTTGAATCTTTAAAACTCTAGACTAACAAATACTCTGATGTCATGAAGCAGGATGGCTATTACTAAGCCAATCTGGGAAATGTTAAGATAGTGCTAGACTTCTGAGTTAACTCTCATAACTGTTTATTATATTAAAGATACAAAGCACTTACTGGAAAACCCATCTGAAGACAACTTAGAGCACATTGATATGGCCAGTGTCGTTCTTTTTATGGGAGTGCAGGGGAATTTCTGTGAAATGTTCATGTAATACAGCAGGAAGAATTACTCCCTAGAATAAAAGTTTAAGTCAAATTAAAGAAATACAAAGGAACGTTTGGTATGGCAGTAACTTAGGTAGTAGTTGTTACAAACATCATGCCAAAATAGCAACAAGCACTGTGGAAAATATGCTATGGCCATGCTGTAGTTCTAAGTGATGACAACAATAAAAATTAGCAAGTGCCACTGATGCTGCTCTGGATGCTCTCAGCTGTTCCTGGGGGCTTTGCAGTGGCTGGGGAGATGGAAAAGTAGGTGTTTATAATGAGCGTGCAGACATGCCTGGGGCTGGGTACCCCTTGTGCACACACACTCTGAAGTTTCAAAAGTATCTGAAATACTTGGTGCAGCATAATTATTCAGGCCTGGTCTTTTATTGCTTTAATGTCACAGTAACAAAAAACACTGCACGGTTTCATTAGCACTGGTGCTGTTCCTGCCTGTATTCTTTTGTTGTTAAATGTCGTATTAGAAAATCCCGCCTCAGACAATTAAATACAGGGATTTTTGTTTTCTTAACTTTCTTAGCCTTGTTTGTTCCTAAGCTTGACAAATTTGATTAGTGTATTTGCTGTGCCCACAGTACTTGCATGCTAGATGCCAGAAATGGCCGTGCTTGAAAATAAACTTGGATTTGTCACTAAACAGCATTTTATATATAAAGAAGGTTTTGTACTCCTGTGCAGTGTTTGGAGAGGAGAAGGAGGTGCACTTTACAGGCTTTGGAGGCAGCTGAGGAAGAGCAGAGTGACTGCCACTTTGCCTTCCCCATCGTATCATAGTGCCATAGCAACTCTGGAAATGCTGAGCAAGGATGTCTGGAAAAAGAGCAAAGTAGCTACCTGAAGAAGTAGAGCATGTGGCAGCTTTGTACTGTGTTAGAACTACAGCTCTTCATGACTGTGATACCTGATGCTCTACCCACTGCTTCTGGATTATAGTCACCCCAGTGTGGCAATGCACTGAAATAATTGGATGTTTGTTTAGGCTTCCGAAACCTCCTGTGTGCTCAGGGCATGGGTTTGTAAGTGCAACTTAGGTGCCTTTTCTTAAAAGAATGGGTAACAGAATGGAAAGACAGGACCTAATAGCTGGGTAGTGAATTGGAGAATGTTTTGGTATGCCTAATGTTTATACCATTTCTGCTAATTTCTTTGAATTTTAAGTCAAGAACAAACTCTGCCTCTCTTTGCTCTGGTTTTTAGTTGGGTTTTTTTTCTGTTTTCTTTCTTCCCTCTGAAATAATGCTTTATTTTCAGAACTGCTGGTTCTGAACGGCACCGATCCTGTGGCAGAAGCAGCCATTCGGCAGTTAAGCGAATCTGCAAAGCAAAAGCTGAAGTCTCCTAGAAAGAAAAGCACCATTATCATATCAGGGGTGTCCAAGGTAAAGCAGAAAGCAACACTTACATTTAATGCTCAGTACTGTAAAGTCTTTGCTCCACTGAGTGTGACGTTAACTTAACACATTCTGCAGCCTCTCATTCAGCAGTCTCTGCAGGATCTAGGTCTGTGTGCCAGTTTGTTTAAATAACTTTTTCACGTTAAACCAAATGAGGATGGCTTTATCAGGGAAGGTGTTGGGTTTTGATTGTTAGATTTGACACCTTGACTAAAAATGTGTTCTTGGATAGGAGTGGGATGATTGGGGATTTGGGAAAACCAGTTTAGGTGAGAAGAGAGGATAATTTGTCCTTCTTTGTGTTTCACCCATGGAGGGAAGGTGTACAGAAGAAATATGAAAGATTTTTCTATTTTTTTCAAATTTGTTTAAACAAAACCCTCTGAAAAAAACCTCCTTGTCCTCTGGGCTTTGTTCCATAGGGAGGGCAAATGGAAGACACTTTCTGCCATGGTATATAGCATTCCTCCAGACTTTCTTCACAACAGCCCCAGTCTCCCATCTGATGCTTGGTGCCTACCTGTAGTCCTTTCCATGCAGCCTGCTGTATGGACATTTGCTGTCCAGTCTTGCTGTTATGCCTAAAGAGCTCTAACAAAAAGCCAAGAGTCAGTGGGCATGGATCCCCTCATCATCACCGTGTTGTGCTGAGGGGGCGGGGATGAAGATCAGCTGCCACAGTGCTGGATGATCTGCCTGTGAAATGGGGGTACTGGGACTGCACGGATTTTTTGTTTAGCTGATACAGTTGCCAAGAATTCCTTCTACGAGATGAAATGCTTTGATGTTTATTTTCTTAAAAGGGCCAAGCTGTTGTCCATGGATGCTGATACTTAATTACAGCAGCACATGTAGGAGAGTCCCATTATTTGTAGTGGGGCGGGGGTAGGTGGGAGGCATGTACTTAAATACTTTATTTTCAGTCATTTGGCTTTATCATGATTAAAACTTGGCTATATGTGCCTCTTTAGTAGAGCTAAGGAAGCTTCAAGTGGCTTTCTGGTAGACCTGAGCAATACAAATAAAATGGTAAAGAAGAGAAAAGAACAGGATTTTTGCAGGGAGGCTTTTTTTTCCCCCCACCCCCAGCAGAGCAGCTTGTGTCAGCATTTTCTCTTATTTTCACTGGGCAGACCTCTTTATCTCAGGACAGTGAAGCTGCACTGATGATGGACTATGCTGCAGCCATGGAGAGCTCCTGCAAAGAGACAGATCCACACACTGTGGAGGAAGCTGTTGCAAAAGTCACCTCTGATGAAAAGCTGTCATTAGGTACTTCAGAAACAGTACCTGATATTGACCCACAGCAAAGTGCCCAAAAACCTTGGGGTTTGGAGAACGGCAGCCAACAGTGGGACACCAACACACTCCTAGACCAGACCTGTGAAGAAATATCTGTGAGCTCATTAAGTGTTTCAGAAACTGGGAGCATGAAAAAATCTAAAGGTATGTGATCCTTAGCTCCACTTTAATGAATGACTGCTTTCGCTACGTAATTGACAGTGTCAGGCAACACTGAAGTTGTTCATCCTTTCTACTGATTTTTGTCCTTAAACTCCTTGTGATTGTGGTGTTGGTTAAAGCTGTCCTGCTAGCAGCCATAAAGAGCTCAGTCCTCTGGCTCTCTGAGCCAGGTTAGGCTCTCTTACAGTCCCCTCCATCAGGAAACAGAAGGGCTCACACTTAGAAGTTGAAGCTCAACTCAGTTATCTGGGAGAGAAATAACTAGCCATGTTATCATTTCCTCAATGAAAACTGTGCTCTTATATTAGCAGCCCCATTACTAACATGAAAATGGCAGGGTTCCACAGTTGCTTTCTGATACATTCCTTCTCTTCCTTCACATCTCTTAAGCGCAGGACTCCCATGGCCCCTCGCTAAAGCGTGTGTTGAGGAAACACCACAGCTAAGCCAGAAATACTCTCTCTCTTAACTGCCTTGTGAACAGTTTCTCCCTTTTGACTGATTTCATTGATACATAGTTTGCTAAAGAAAATGCAATAAAAGGTATTTTAATAAGTAAATAAGGGATCAGATCATTTTGCTTATGTGGTTATACAACTGAATAGTTGCAATTTGAAAATATCTTAGGATTCCTTGTGTTTCCTTTCTAAATCCATTAACCTCTGAGGCTGTAGCACTAGTTTGTGGCTAAGTGTCAAACACAGGGGCTGTTAGGAAGTGTGACACAAAAGCCAGTGCAGTGGACTGTGCCCTGAGCTGGGGACACAACAATCTCATGGGCTGCACATTGAAGTTGCAAAAATTGCGTTTCTCACCCAATCCACCCCTCTTTTGCTTTATCATTTTCTATTCTTTCCTTACCCAGAAATACTGTAAAGTGGCTTACTGCAAAACCTCGGTATCTTACTAGCTTATCATAATCCCCTCCACGTAAGGCATCCACTGAACCTCTTTGCCAAGGCTCTCCCTTAGAGCATCAAGGCTTTATGGCCTTCTCACACCTGTATTGCTCCACCTAATAGATCAGGATGGTACAGCAACAAACAGTTTGACATAGATGGTTGGGCATTGGAAAGTTTTGCATGTGTTTGAGTGGGGGTAGGAGGTTAGTTGTGAAGGGATTTGTCTCCTTTGGAGCCTGGAAAAGTTTAGGAAGCTGAATGAGATTTTGCAGAACCTCTGGACTCTTGTTTAACATGTTAACTCTAAAACAAGCAAGTGGAAGTTTGTACATGAGCTGTTATCTAGTTTTGGTTTTCCCTGCACAGTGTGTTGCAAAGAGATCAAGCTTCTAAAGATCCTGTTTACACATTGTAGTACAGGACTTCTAAAAAGCACAAAGTAGCTCTAATATTTGAGGGAGTTGTCTCATCTTGTAAAAATATTTTTTAAAAACTGTCTCAAATCCTTTTTTTTTTTATACACAAATTTCTTCATGGAAGTCTTGAATCTCTGCTGTGTCACAGCTGAGTAAGTCTGATGAAGTGACATAGGAAAACATTTCAAACCCCTTGCCTTCAGTTAGCTTCAAAAAGTTCAAGGTTTCTGTTGTGTCAAATGCTTTCCCTTAAAAAAAAAATAACCCCAAACAAACAAAAAAACCCCACAAAACCAAACACAACAAGAGAAAACCCAAACAAAACTAAAACAAAGCCCTTCCTTCTACTTTAAAAAGCCTTGTCTAGGTATTAATGTCTTAAAGTTAGCACTGCCATTTTTTTTTCTCTTGCATATTTTTGGTTTTTTACCTTTCTGACTTCCTTTCTTACCCATTCCCTTTTATAAACTTAAGAGGACTACTATCCCAACCAGAATTAATTGCGTACACAGTAAGTTATTTTTGTCTTTTTTTTGGCCTTTTTTTTTTTTTAATTAAGAAAATGTAGCTTTACAGTGGTACACTCATTGTGAAAACTGAAGCAAAACATAGTTAGGCACCCATTTTCTTCTTCCCCCATCTGTTTCTTTCCACCCTCCAAAATTATCTTCCTGTGCTCAGGTGTCTTAGCAGACTGGTCTGCTGTAACGAATCATTCTTCTGATGGTCGTGCTGTCCAGGTGGGTCACATAGAATGGACAGCAAGGAAGGCTTGGAGAGGTGCGCTGCATTCTTGATTTCTCTCCATCATGCCCATTCCTGTAGTATCTGGTTATCAATCAAAATCTGCTCAGGCAAACCATGTGTGACCCCATAACTGGATATGCATATGCAGAAAGCTTATTTTAAAACCTGCTGCTTCCCCTTTTCTAGATCTCTTTTCTAGCCTAACTTGTAGAGCTACCAGAACTTCAGTTGTTATTTACAAAACCACCTGGATAAAAACTGTTTTGGAAGTTGGGAAGGAATGGAAAGAAGCGATCTCTATTCATATCCTTGTAGGTGGGGAAGGAAATCTTCCTTCATTAACGAAAATAAGATTCAGGAGTGATCCTAGCCCCACAAGCATTTTCAGAACACCCTAAACTAGTGCAGAGGAGCCTATGAAGACCAGTCAGTCTGTACAGCACTCTTGACATGCTCTCTGCTTATCTTCTGATGTTAGGGGCAGAGTTGGCATATGGATCCTGTTGAACTCAAGAAGTAAGCTTGCAAATAGCATGAGCGTCGCCAAGCTTGTGATTTGCCCTACCCTGCCTTCTTAGGGGTGCATGCCTCCACAACAGCTGGAGCCACTGTCAGGCAGCACGTACCAAACTGGCTGGAGACTGATGGGTGGCAGCGGGGATGTGGCAAGCTTCCAGGTAGCAATGACCTAAGTACCTCTGGAAACACAGGGAGCTTTCATGTCGGGGGGCTGCTGCTTGTGCTGAGCTTGTGCTGCTCTCAGGGAAGCACTGCCTGCAGTTTTTCAGCTGCAGTGACTTGTACCAGCCCACCAGCACAATTTTTGCAGCATTTTTGGTTTGGTTCTATTTCCTAGTATGGGAAATCAGTCTGAATGGATAGGACTAAACAGCTCCTTATGGATAAACCCTTCTGTCCTACTCTTTCTGTTGGCACAGCTTCAGCTGCAGCTGCCAAGACTGCTGAGCAGAACAGCTGACTGCTAAAACAAAAGGCACACAGCAGCAAGGGCTCGTCAATCCCCCCAGGCCTTTGCATATTAACAACTGTCAGTATCATGGGGTTGAACACTGTTTCTTCTGTGCTGTTGACAACAGCTTGAAGTGGTACTGCCTTGCCAAAAAGATCAATCAGAGAGTGATGGGAGAGCAGTCAAGATTCAAATCCATGAGTTCCAGTTGCTGTCAGCTGACTTCCAGCTCCCATCTTACCCGGTGAGAAAAGTCTCAGCAGCAGCAAGACAAAACGTGCTAGAATATCCTCCCAGGTGCTGAGGGCTTAGTCCCTAAAATACAGAGTAATAAACCCAGGCACGTGTTTGTAACTGCTCTGGTCTGAACAAAGAAGCATCTGGCTGCTGTGAAAGCAACAGAGCTGCCATGAAATACCTGTTCTGCAGCCATCGCTGTGCAAAATGACAGACACGCAGCCTGTGTCAAGTCCTTGGGGGACAAATAGGTAGTTCTGGCTATTGCACAGTATCCCGTGAAAGAATTGGTCTGTGTGTTGCTTTTTGTATCCATTTGCAATGGGAGGAAAAGCAAAATGAAGACCATGCAGTGACAGGAATTAATAGCTGAACTGAGAAAGAATCAGGCAACCAGATAGTGGTACGGGAACAAGGTGTGGAAGCTTTGCCAGGGGATGACTGTTCTCAGGTATTAGTCTGACTGCCAGAAGGCTCCTGTGTTGGCTTGCTACCTGGGTCCTCCTTTGCTCAAATTGGCTCCTGCCACTTGGACAGCAATGCTACCCGATTCTGCACAAACCTGTTGCTACTTTAACGTGGGGCTGATGTACTGACACCAGGCTGAGTGTTGCTGGTAGCTCGGAGCAGTGTCCCTGCCAGCTGCAGCCACGCTCCCTTAAACATCAGACACACATGTGCACACAGAAAGGGAAGGTGGAATTTGGCAGAATGGTGGCTGTGAAAGCAACCTGAGCTTGCAAAGGGAGAAAAGTCCTGGTGACTGGTGTTCACAACATGAGTCCCATGTCCCTGGTGAGATGACAGCTGCAATTGCCTTGGCTGCATAACAGGTTTGCCATGGGATCAAGGGAAGGAATACAACAAAATAATGCAACTTAATGTATGGCAGAAGGGATTTGAGCAAATTTCTGAACCTGTTGGAAGCAGATGTAATATTATTTTTAATCTGCTTGAAGTGAATTGCTGTAGCAAATGCTTCATGATTGTTACTGTAGGTGGTGCTACCGAGTTCATATAGAATACATGGTGTCTGGCTTGTTTGGGCCTACTGCATGCAGGTTGACTGCTAGGTACTGTTCTCCAGCACCAACAAGGTCTTTCCCCTCAAATTAAAATGCCATCTTCATGTTGTGCATCATGGGCTAATCTTTTCTATTCAGCTCCTTTGATCTCTGAAACAACAGTTGAGTAAATTTACTTCCTCTATTTCATTATTTTTATAAAATATTCTGTACTTTTATTGTAGTGGAAAGATTGAATATGCCTGTTTGACGTGTGAGAACCCAGCGTACAACCCACACCAAATGCTGGCATGTGTATGTCTGACCACTAACATAACGTTCAGAAAAGCATTTGAAACCAAGAAAGTGTAAGGAAGGAGACGTCCACAAGATGTGTGCATTGACTTTAGAAGCTGAAATCAGATTAATATTGGCTTGCTCATAGGCAGTGTTGTTTCACAGTGGCTTTCCTTCCTTTTCAATAGCATCATTTCTGAAAGATCTGAAGGAAAATTACATTTTTCTTTAGTGCTCCTCTAGCAATATGTGTGAGCTCTTCTCTCCTGAACATCTCTGCTAACTGTACAAGTGTGTGTGTATGCATATAGCTAGAACTACCACAGCAGTCTGTCACAAATCAGTTTGCATGATACTTGCATGGAATGAGGAGAAGCAGAGAAATACATACTTCCATGGAGTCTGAATTTCTCAGTGGTGTTCAGGTGGGAGAGAGCTGGATCAGCAGCAGAGCAAAGAGGATTCTGTAGCATGTAGTGTGTGTATGTGTGCCTCTGGCTGAAAGCACAATGATTGCTCACATTTGCCAGTATCTGAAATCACTTGTTCCGAGGTGGAACTGGTACTATTATGGCCTCTACTTTACAAACCATCAATATTCTTGCTTTAGATTCACCACGCTCTTAGCTTTCTAACATTGTTGGAATAGTCACCAGGGTGACACTTAAACTGGAAATGTTAAGTCCAAGGCTTTTCTGAGTTGTGCTGCAGTTACAGTTAAAGCTGAGCTCCGAGAAGAAAGCAGCCTGTTCTGTCTAAAGTGTCCTGCACCTCTGCTGTTTGCTTCCACAGGTGGAATTTTGAAAAAAAGTGCAAAGCTCTTTTTCCGCCGGCGACATCATCAGAAGGATCCAGGGATGAGTCAGTCACACAATGATCTTGTCTACCTGCAGCAGCCACTGTCAGAGGAAGCGCGCAAGAAGGGAGGCACGCTTTCACGTATTCTGAACAGAAAGCTCCTTTCCAAAAACAAAAGCAAGAGCAAACTGAATGGTGCTTCGGCAGAACCATACGCGTAAGGCTGAACGCTCTCCCATGGGATACTTGCACATCAGTTGACCATTTGTTTACAGAGCAGTAGTAGAGGATACAAATACGGCTGGTGGCTTGCATAAAGTGGTGTTCACTGATACAGTGGTGTGTGAATAAACAGAAAGCTTGTCTTTTTTGTTTATTTTTCCAGAACGCTTTTCCTCTCTGATTCTAAAGTTGCTCCCCCAAATACAAGCAGTGCTAATTGTTTCATGACAGCTTTTGGAAGACCATGCAGTTTATTGTAGAAGATGAGGGAGGTTGGGGATGGTGCAGGTGGGGAGGACCTGCATGTAAGCAGGGGAGCTAGGAGTGGAAACATCATACCTGCTCGATGACTGAACCACTATGAAGAGCAAAGATAGCACTGTGCTTCCTGACTGCAGCCTGGAATAGTAGCAACGCAAGTCTCAACTTGTTTTTCTAGTCAGGCTGAAAGGGAAAAGAGAGACCCAGATCCAGTTTGTATTGTGGTTTGGAAACGGGTAAGTTTTCAGAAGCAGAACTAAAATGCTGATTAAGATAGCCTACTGTAATAACTGTAGCCTGCTGTAATAACTGCTCAGTCCATGTAGGTGGAGAGATGCCTTTGATACTAGCCATAAATCAATAAATTATGCAAATACTTATACTAGCATATTGTTTAATGTTCTGTGCATAAGTTATGCTTAACAAACCAACTTTTTTTAAAGTCTACTTGAGTCTACTTGCAAACAAAACATTTACAAATTCTTACATGTAACTTTTCTTCCCTGTGTGAGAAGCTGCATTGCTAATGTAAAAACCTATCTTAGGGGCTCTAATTCCTTCTCCCAAGTACTTGTTAGACAAGTATATTAACCATCATATCAAATGCACAGCTAGGAGCAATAAGTGGTGAACAGAGCATATTTAACCCTATAATGCTTTTCATTAGACAGCTTGTTTTACTTGCCAAACAGTTACTGAGGTCGTAGAAAACAGTTGTGAAGAGAGCTTTTTTTAAAAAAAATAATTCCAATTCCCTTAGTTGTCTTTCAGTTTCTAGATCTACCAGTGTTGTCATGTGGTGAGTGGTTGGTTGGGTGAGGTTTTTTTTTTTTATTCTTTTTTCCTCTTGAAGTATTGCAGCTGGCTCCTTTGAATTAAAAGGAAACACTGATGAAAGTAAAGGCATAGTTCTTGTTTTGGTTATTAAGAGTAAAATGTCAGCCAGGTACCATCTTTTGTGCATACCTGTACTTTTCCATCATTTACATTCCTAGCAAGGACAGAGGGCCAAGCCTGTTCTCTTTAGCCAAGAAAAACATCCATTCCATCTAAATTACTGACATTAATGAATGATAGATTTGTGCCTGCTTTGCCAACAGTGGTTTCCCCCCTGTCCTTTCCTCCCCTTAAGACATCAAACACATTGGCAGATGTTTGGGCTTTCAACTTAAAACATGCCTCAAAAATAGAAAGTCGCTGAAGAACAGAAACACATTTCAAAACTTCTGATGGACTCTAGATTCCTTGGTAAATACTCCTACAAAGAATATAAAAGTAGAGGGATTTTGGTTTCTTTTTTAACAATAAAATACTAGAAGTGGACTGTCAAAAATCTTTTAAATGAGCCTACTGTTAAAAAATACTGTTTATGTGCAACCTCCTAAAATCACTGTGGTAATACAGCAGTCCAGACTATCAAATAGATGTACGTTTAAGTATGCTGCTTATTATGAAAACACTTGAAGGTTTTTTTATTATTCTGTGTTTTAAAATTGGTTACAAATAAGTCTTCTAGACCTGTAACATGCTTAGAAATCCCAGTTCAGTGATACAGGTTTGTCTAGCTTGAATGTGCTTGAACACTTTTGTTTATTGTTTATTTAATACAAAGTAGAAGTTAGGTTTCTTCATTTGTTTTGCAGTAATTCATTATATGAGCATTAAAAAAACTGATTTTATGTTCTTGCAACATACGCTTTTTCCCTTGACTTTCCTGGGAGCTCTTTGCATGATGGGGCAGAGTCAGAGGTCAAATCCCTGACATGTTTTAAATGCTCAGCCTTGTTTGCTGAAGGAGAAAACCACAGCAGGTCACTGAGTTCAAGAAACCAAAATGAGCCTGAGCTCCATGGGTTGCACCCCCTTACACTAAAAGCAAAGAGTTGTGGAACTGGGAATGTAAAGGGAGCACAGGGATCACGTCACACTACTTGAAGTCTGCTTGAATTACTGAACTGGGATTTTCATTTACAGAAGTTTTATTATGTACTGTAGAATGGGGTGGAAATAACACTGAGTAACTTGCAGAATACAGCAGTAGTGTTTGCTTGTAGCTTACCCCAAAAAACAGATACACACTGAATAAGTGGTTTTTTGGTTCCTCTTTCTTAAGGTCTTGGTGATTGCCTAAATGCATGTCTTAGTGGTGGGAACAGAGAATGTTCTATACTGCAAACTGTGAGGGTTTGGGCTTGCATATATTGACAGAGAATTAATTACTAAGATGAGGAAAGCAAGGCATTTGGGGTTAAAAGGGAATCTTGGGTTTTGATTGCCTCACTCCTCAGGAAAATAAACATTGTTTGGTTTGACCTCTGTATCTGGCTGGTGTGCTCCTCACCTCTTCCTACTCCTTTACAAATATTTTATGTCCTTTTGTAAAAATAAGCTAAAGTACTAGACACAAAGAGACAATTGAATTGCTCAGTCATTACAGCCCCAAAGGCTGATAATACTGAATCCCATTCCCACCTTCTGAGATGATTAGGTTGTCATTTAAGATCAGGAGATCTGAGTGTGTACCTTCTTTGCGTACTAGCATTTAGGTCAGTGTGAGTTGGCTCCTGACAACCAGCAGGAGCTATGCTACAGGTTTGGGTAGGGAGGACTGGATCTGTAAGCTGGCGTAACAAACAGTGCGGTGTTCCCTGTCAGGTGCTGCGTGTTTCCTGTGCAGTTGTGTGAAGGATGCCGGAGGGAATAATTTTGCTTTTTTTATGTTTTGCAGTCTTCATAATTTTAATAACTACAGAGTTGAAAAGTAGAACAAATCTCTGCACGATATTGTTGTCTTCTGTCTTCCAGTTTAATTACTTCAGAACAATAGCTTGGAAACAACCTGTGAAATCTTTCTTTGTTTTTGTCCCGTTCATTACACTTTTGTGTTTCTGGATGTTCTTTACAGCAGAGGTGGCATGGTATTTATTTTATGAGGAGTAAGAGATGAAGGCTTGCTTTTCCTTTCTAAAGAATGTTTCTGCACATAATTGAACATTCTCAACCTGTGTTTGTGGTTTGTATTGCTTTATGGCATTTTAGCTTTTCATTTGCCTTGATGGAGACAACCTGCATCCTTACCTAACCAAGATTTGCCTTGACTTTAGTGTGGGCTTTGACCGAGTAAGTAGTACAAGAGTTAAAATTTCTCTTCATAGATTAAAGCAATAAAACTACCTAATATCTCACGTGTGAATACAAGCTAGGTAACTTTCTTAAAGTGACTGAGATCACTTTAAAGAGAAGGGGGTCCTTTACCTCTAGGTCACTGGTATTTCATATCAAATTCACCCTAGGAAGAAATGACAGTCATTTCACTCCTAACTATTTAAATTAAAGTTGGGAATCTTAGGCAGCAGGAAGGAGAAGGAATGCTGTAGTGGAAAAATGTTCATATTCATTGAAAAAGCAAAATACCTTTAGCAAACTTCAGCTTAATGGACAGGTCATAAACTGTGCAGGCATAAATACTGGCTTTATTCTTATGCTTTCTGTTAGATTTTATTTTTCCCTGCTCTTTCTTTGGGAGAGAGGATGGGGCTCCAGATCACACAGACCTCTAGTTTCTGTCTTGCTCTTGAGAACACTTGGCTTACAGTGCTGCTTTTTTTTTTTGAGGTGTTTCCTTGCCCTGATGATACCAGTTTTGAGGATCAATGAAATTTTTACAGCATTTCCTGGTACTGCATCTCCGTGCTGTTTCTAGGTGGTTTTCAAGTGAAAGCTTTCTGCTGTGGATTTCTTGTAAAGTTTTGGTGTTCTTCATATGCAAAGTATCATAGGAAAAAGCAAAGTAGACAACATAAAATGCTACCAAATGTGTATGGGGAGGCAAAATAAGAATCTTGCTCTTGTTTTAACATCTTTTTCAGCTCTGGTAGCTCTAGGTGTTAGAAGGAGCGAGAGCTCTATTCAAGGTCTATTCAAAAAAGCTCTATTCAAAAAGCCACATGGCTTTTTTCATTTCAGTTTATTGCAGTGTTTGGATTGTAGAGCTGAAGTTTGAGATAAGTGCTTACCCTGGTACAGAATTAAGCATACCGTAGCTCCAGGCTAAGACATTCCCATTGTGAGTGGGAACAGCTGACCTCATGCTTTGACCTCCACAAGACCTAAGGGGATTTATTCATGTGTTTAAAGTCAGCATATGCTTCTGTACGTTGCTAAGCCACAGCCTTGGTGACAGACAGCTGAAGATTAGCTATTATAACAAAATTGTTACCTTAAGGGTGAATAATACCATTTCACTCAGGATGTCCAAACTGTTACTATGCAAGGTGCTGGCATGGTGTGAAAATAGCTGGGAAAGGTGGGTCTGAGGTCTTTCCGATACTGTAACTCTGTATTTCCCAATAATGTATTATGCTCTGATATTCCAGGTGGGGTAAAACATTTTTTTTCTAGCATTCAACTGTGATAGTCACTTCTGTGGTGGAGGGTTTTTTTAATTATTTTTTCTGTGTGTACACAAAATTAAGTTGGTGCAATTAAGAAGTCTATGATGTACAGATTTATTATATCACTGAGAAGCCTGAGAAGAGGATTTTTTAAAGAAATAACTACTGCTGTACATACAATAAAAGCCAATTGTCTCTGTGTACTGTGCTTTCCTACATACCTAGTCAGGCAAACGTAACAGATGGTTTTCTACACTCCTTCACTAATTCGACCTGTTGCTTAACACCGTCCATTTACCTCTTTACTCAGGAGCAGAGTTCTCTGCCTACGCTGTGCTGACCCTGTGGGTTGTTTGTGATAACCCCGGTCATATCAGGTAGCCCCTTCTTCTCCTGGAGGAATTGCCTGAAACATGGACTCAGTGGGAATCTAATGGAAGAAGGAATTGTGGAATGCATTGTAGTGACTCATTATTTTTTTTCTGTGTTATGTTGTATTTTTCTGAAACCATTGAATTTGGGGGCAAAGGGGGAGGAGTGTTAGGGCCTAGATCCCACATAGAAGAGCACAGCCTGGGAATAAGGTTCTCTTGCAATTATTTTACTGGAAAAGTTACATTGTGTCCAGTTCTGGGCCCCACAGTTCAAGAAAGACAGGGAACTGCTTGAGAGAGTCCAGCACAGAGCCACCAAGATGATTAAGGGAGTGGAGCATCTTCCTCATGAGGAAAGGCTGAGGGAGCTGGGTCTCTTTAGCTTGGAGAAGAGGAGACTGAGGGGAGACCTCATTAATGTTTATAAATATGTTAAGGGCGAATGTCACGAGGATGGAGCCAGGCTCTTCTCAGTGATGCCCAATGGTAGGACAAGGGGCAATGGGTGTGAGCTGGAACACAGGAGGTTCCACTTAAACTTGAGAAGAAACTTCTTTACAGTGAGGGTGACAGAGCCCTGGAACAGGCTGCCCAGGGAGGGTGTGGAGTCTCCTTCTCTGGAGACATTCAAGACCCGCCTGGACACCTTCCTGTGTGATCTCATTTAGGTTCCTGCTCCAGCAGGGGAATTGGACTAGATGATCTTTCGAGGTCCCTTCCAATCCCCGACATTCTGTGATTCTGTGTGAACACCAGAAGTAGGCATTCACATGAAAATAGCCACGATAGGGTTTTTATTTCCCTTTTCACTGTGAGTGCTGTACCTTCTTTTGCAAGGAAATTGTATGTTACCTTACTGGGAGTTACTGCCCATATTTCTATGCCAGTTTATTTAATATTCTCGAAGTGCTTAGCTGAAGTTTCCTAACAGTCTCCCAACAAACCTTACTTTTCCTTCCTGCTTTAATGTTGGGTGAGATTTTTTAACTTGTGTGATGCCATTCATGTACCCTAGCAAAAGTGACAAGACCTGTCAGAGTGAGAGCAGCAATGGAGGCAGCACTAAGTCTGGCACCATACTCTTTCTTTCAGTTCATAATTCTTAAAAAAAGAATAGATCTTTATTTTTTTTTATCTCTCTATCCCAGCAAGCCTGGTGTTAAGATACAAGTTCACAGTCTTGTGTTAACTCTGCAGAAAGGTAGGAATACTGACCAAAAAAAAAAGAAAAATCATTTTGGAGCTTCAGGATCCAGACTCACATTCATTGTAAATCCAGAGTGCTTCAGCTAGGAAACCTACAGATAGCTCTGCTGAGTTAGTTAGTTAGTTAATACTTACTCTGACAAAGTGAATGCACTGCAAGTAGGATAACCACCTGTGCCCTGGATGCTGGAGAAACCTGGGCGAAGGCCCAAAGACAGCCCTGTGAATGTGAATGTGCACTGAGATGTACAGGGACTATAAGTAAAAGCAGACTATACAAAACTAAAGACCAGCTGGCTTAGGTCTTTGAAAAACCAAATGACCAGTACATGTGGCTGGATCCTTCAAAGATTCCCCTTACTACTCCTGTGCCCATTGCAAACTTCTGGTGAGTCATTTTTAAAGAAGAAGCTGCTCTCTGTCCTTAAATTAACATTGTTAGGCCAAGAAGCAACACTTTCAAAAGTCAAATGCACTTAAAAGAAGAGTCGGGATAGTGTCTACACCTTCCTCTTGAAGCTGGGTGCTTGTGCAGAAGGGGATGTGGGATGGGTAAGGCGAGAAGCAAGAAAAAGCATGGCCTTAACCAACTGTTCAGACGTAGCCATGAGAAGAGCACATTCCCTGGAGAGAACGGAGCTGGAGCCTGCTTCCCATCATCTTTGAATCTGGCCAGTCACACCACAGTGCCAGGGAGCACTGGGTAAGGCTTTGAGGGGACTCCAGGGTAAGTGACACTTCTTATCAGAGGTAAAAGTTGGGGCGTCCTGCTTGAATACATGAAGTGTAGGTACTTCTTGGCCCTGGCCTCGGCCTCTGGTGGGTGTTCCTGCCTGCACAGCACATGTCTCAGCTGGGAGAGTGGCGAGCGCTGCAGTAACCTCAACTAGGGGTTTAAAACCCCCTTGAGTTGAGGAGGGCACCGAGTCCACGTCCTTTGTTTGCTGGGCACCAGGTCTCAGCCGGAGCCCATAATCTAAACCAAACGGGCACCGGTGGTTGTTCCTGAACGACAGGCGTGACCGTGTGCCTTGCTGTCGGGCAAAGCAGGGCCGGGCCCTGGGCACAGCCTGGTGATGCCGGGGTGACGAGGCGCCGAAGCGCTGAGCGTGTGAGCCCCAGCGAGGTGCAGGTGCGGAGGGGACGGGCACTCGGGTACTTGTTCAGGGACTAACT